>NW_008615550.1:61676-113132 GCF_000691845.1 Merops nubicus
AAAAGTGCCCTTAGAAAGGAAGGGAATAATCTGTCTTTGTGCCTGGAAAGGGGTCAGAGATCATGGACTTTAACTAAAGCAAAAGGTTTTCAGTTAGAAATTATGAAAAACTTTCTCAGCCTAAAAATAATGAAGCACTGAGTTGGATGCCCAAGGGAAGCTGTATAGTCATCTGGTGTTAAGGACAGGTTAGAGAAGCACCTGTCAAGATTAACTTCAATACCATTGACCCTGTCTTGGGGCGAGGGATCTGTGCTGTGACCTCTTAAATTCCCTTTCTGGCTGATTTTCTCTGATGATATTATCCCGTGGAAATTTGTCACAGAAAATCATCTCTTCCTGTTGAGTGAGATGCAGCCACGTGGTACTGCTGGGCGTGCTGTAGCACTTCCATAGTGTACGGCAGTGCTGCAGAGCTGCTCAAAGCAGCAGCACAGAGCCCACAGACACAGCACAGGAATGCAAAGATGGAATTTGACTGAGAGCTTTTAATTAACAGGGTTGCTCTTGAGAAGGGTGTCCTGCAGTCCTTAGGGATGGCAAATGGTCAAGACCCCAGTTTAAGTGCCTTATGTGAGGGCAGGGGTGTGTGTGTGTTATTGATTTCTGCAGGGCATCAGGTTACGTTATGTAGGAGTTGCCCATTTCCCCTAAAGCTCAAAGTCTTTGCAGACTCCTGAAAGACCATAAATTGTGTGCCTTAATGATACATTCCTGTGCAAAGAAGACGAGCCAGTGCAAACTCATCTATCTCACATGTACCCAAGCAGTCATCAGCAAATGCAGTTTTGCTCAGTAAACCTTGATCCATGAGATCTGCCATAGTTTGGAACGTTAAAAACAAATGCATCATCTGCCAAATGGCTTTTCTTACAGAAATGCCATGGAAATGCATAGTCTTTATTAGGGTCCTGCATTTCATTTGCCATCTTTAGAGTGATAGATCCTGTCTAGGTAATTGGAGTAGAGCATGCCAAGAGTTATCTCATTGTAAATACATTAGGAGCTAAGATAAATCCTGGACAAGCTAAGCTCACAGCAAATGAAACACAGCAGAAACAATGCAATGTCTTCTAGTCTTATAGAGTTGGTGGAGCTGACTCTTCTGTTCAAATACACATGGAGGTATAAAAGTCTGTACAGGTATACACAGAAAACAAGAGTTGCTCCTGGTAATCCTTTTTCCATCATAAAGTGTTTGCGGTTTGCATGCACAGGAGCCAGGCTGAAACTGCACCTCTTGCATGTGCCCCTGAGGGGAGAGCTGAAACCAGGAGCAGACCTGACAGGAGAGGTTGTTTCTGAAGGAGGGGTGCAGACCCAGAGCACAGGATGGGAGAGGAGGAGGCTGTATTGCACCCACATGCCCACCTCTCACGTGAACACCAAGCACAGGCTGGACTGGGCAGTGCTTCAAGGGGTGGAGGTGCTGCCCTTGCCAGCATCTGACAGCACCCTTGATGCTGAGAGGACATATTTTGGTTGTGTGGGCATTTTGGCACAAAACACTTCCTAACCAGATATATATATAAATATAAGTTATATATATATATTTAGTTTGGTATCAGCTGACTCCCCAGAGCAGACATGATCTGGATTTATATGCACATTTTCCAAGGACAGACCTATGGCTTTAGGAGATGTGCAGACAAAGAGGGGATGCAGCACAACCCTGAGCTCTCAGAATCACACCAGCTCCTTCCACTCTGTGCTTGGTGATGCCCCACCAGCCTCCCTTCGTTCTCATCTCGAGAGCCACAGCTGGTCCTGCACAAATAGCTGCTGCAGGCTCCGTGTTGCAGTGAGCCCCTGCTTCACAGTGCTGCTATAAAGAAGTCCCAGTGAGCCTGGGTATTTCAGGGTACTTCTGACAATCAAAGGCAATAAATCTTCCTTTTACATCATCTGTTGTGCCACTTGAGTTAATTTGCTATGTGCATTTGCCACAAAGTTCCTACAAGGTAGCGTAACTAGCCAAGCCCCAGTGGCATTATCAGCAAACAATTTTCACTAACATTTCTTTGGTTTTGAGGCAGGAAACAAACATGCAGTCTAGCAAAAAGCTGTGGGGAAGACAGACCACATTTTTGATCCAGCCAAGCCTTATGTCATCCTCTCTAGGAATCCTTCCTATGCGGGGAGCACAGAACAGCCCCTCTCTGGAAGGTGAACGGGGTTATTTGAACCTGGGTCATTTTACACAGCTAAGCCAATGAACCTGGCAAAACCGAGGTGGCAGTAACCTCTAGCAGTAAGACTGGAAGGGATGAGAGGCCAAGATGATGGTCTGGAGCTGCAGACTGCTGCTAACAGACTGGCCCCACCTAAAATAGCTGGTCTGATTGTGTCTTCTCCAGCAAAGACGTCTGCAGTCTCCATCCCTCCCCTGTTACTTGCTCTGGGACAGGGGCATGTGCCTGACCAAGAGGGTATCCAAGCCCTGTACCTCTTCCATTTGCACTACGTTGGGAAATAATACTGGGAAAGCCTTAGAAATCATTGCTGGTCTGCAGTGTGCCACAAGAGCTGCTCCAGTTATCAAAGATGACACCAGGTTCCTCATCCTGAAAGGAGATGGTTGGATGCTGGGCAGGGCGAGGGTGCTGTGGGAGGACTGTGTCCAGAGCCGGTCTGGTTGCACATTCCTCAGCCCTGAGCCACCTGGGGCTGCCTGCTGACCTCTAACCCCACTCTGGGCACAATTTTCCAGCCTTACTTCTGTGGAAGAGAGGGTCTTCTCAAAGAGGAGTGATGAAAAGCAACCACTGAAGTCTATAAAACACCATTCCTCTAAAGGCAACACTGTGCCAGGAGAGTTTGGTAGGAGGTGGCTCACAAAGGGGCTTTTCTCCTCTCTCTCCCAGCCTGTGGGGGTGGAGGGTGGTCCAAAAAGCATGTTAATTTTGAAGGACATTTCGCCAGCAGTGGCAGACATCTGCAGAGCATGCAGTGAGAGACTTCAGTCTTCATAGTTTAACAGAGGCTAATGAATAATTAATAGATGATTAGCCACCTGCTCTGCTAGTTGCTGGTCCTACACAGGCAGTTTGGTAGTTTGGAGGCAGCTACAAGGTCTCATTAAAACATTTTGAGCAAAAGCTACTCTAGGTAGAAAATGAGGTGTGATGTTGAAGGTAGCTCCACGCCCGCTCAGTTCGTGTGTCTGATGTGCTCAGCCACGGATGTGCGACTTGTTGGGTTGCAGAGAGAGGCTACACACCTGCACAGGAGTTTCCAGCCTCCTCAGCAAGGTGCTGGATGAAAGATAAAGACCCAGCTTCTGGCTGCAAATCCCAGGGATGTTTTTTTTATTTAAGTCATATATTATGACCTCCTCTGCAAAGTGAAGCCCATCAGGAGCGGCTGGTGTAAAAGGTAATGTGCGTGAAGCTGTGTAGGGTCTGCTTGACAGTCAGTCTGGACAGACCCATACCTCCCAGGGATGATTTAGGGTTTAGAGCACCCAGAGCCTTGTCCCACCACCCCACTAGTTGCTGCAGATGCTACAGCACAGCAAAATACAGGACTAGCTTCACTGAAAGCACAAAAGGGAGAGCAGGGCTCAGTGTGCCTCCTGAAGCCAGGAGGGGAGGGTTTGATTTCACCTACCTTTCGGTGCCTGCTTTGTCCCAGCTAGAAACCATAAATTCCTTCTCTGTTCATTACAAAGAAAAAGATGCTTTTAGGATTTGATTCATTTTCAACTAGAAGTGTAAAACAGATCAGACAAATTCCCCTCTCAGAGCCCTGCAGCTGACCCTCACAAGCAGGACAGGCCATAAAACCAATCTGTATTTCTCCTGGCTCTCATCTGAAGATTGCCTTGTGTTGGCTATTTTACTTCAAAAAAGCAAACAAACAAAAAACCTTTTTGGGGTTCTTGTTTAAACAAATATTAAAGGAAGTAAAAAGAGTTGAAAACTACCATATTCATTGTCCTGCTGCAAATATACTGTAATTAGTTTGTCTAACAGGAAGATATTGTTTTTTTTTTCCAAATGACTCTGCTTGTGCTCAGGGTACAAACACATTTTGTGGTGATGGTGACAGAGATGTGATTCCACTGGAGCTGTGTATGTGCATGAAAATTAGATACTTGCTTAAATGCTCCTGCAGACTGCAATCCCAACTGATGGTTTAATTCACTGGAGTAAAAGAAAAGACAATTTAGACTGTGTTTTTCCAAAGAAGGAGAGCTTTAGTCTTCATCCTTCCCTTACCAACCTAAGAGGATATAATTGTCTCAGAAGGCAAGCAAGCCATATTCCAGATGTCCAAACTATTTGAAAGAGGATGTTTATTAATGACCTGGGGATGGAAGATAAACAGGCTGCACAAAAATAACCACTAAGATACCCTGGTGAAGTTAACCTCTGCATGCCAGAGGTCTGGGTAGCCCGGGGAGTGGGCTGATAGGGCTGCACAGCTCAGAGCTGGTGTCAGGCGTGTGCCTCGGAGCTGCTGCTTACAAGTAGTAACAAACTGCTGTGCTGCAGAGGAGGAGCACGGGGCTGCTGGAGAACTGTCTTCTCCTACTGCCCGCTCACCTCATCCGTTATAACGAGAGAAATATCTGGCCTCATCACTCATGTCAAAAGGAGCAGCCCATCCTTCCTGGTGTGACAAGCGCTGCCACGAGGACAAAGGGAGGTTTTACCAGGCCTTCCTTTTGGACATCCATAATTTATACACCCACTGCTCTATTTTTTGCTGGATCAACATCTATGCGAAAGCAGAAACCACAGTAAAAGAAATCCCCTTTCCTTTAGCTTCACATCCCCTAGTCTAGCACATAAAACCTCCCAGCTCAAGATCAATAATGTATGTACCGAGCAGGCTGAGATCCAGCTCCCCCTTCCACACACATATTCCCCCAGGGAAAGACCAAAAGAATCAAATTCCACGTCTGAACTGTATCGCACACCCTGAAACCCCGCGAGTCTGGGCTCTGTGATAACCACCAAAGAGAGATTCTCCTGTCAAGGACACATTGCTAAATGGCCTCCCTGCCAGCCTAGATTAAGCAGTGTCAGCCCCAGTTGATTACACACATCACAGGTCTGTGCAGGAAGAGCACAGCTCCATCCACCTGCCCTTCGGGGTGGATTTATCCCATCTGTTCAATGGCTCAGCTGGTCCCCAATGTCAAGGGAGGGAGCAGGAAACTGCCTTTCCTTAAAAAATTGCCTCTGCCATAGGGAAGAATTGATGTAAATGATTTTATAAGTAATTTTTTAAAAGTAGTAATAAATAATTTAGAAATATATTTATGTACATAAATAGGGTTTAAATAAACTCATAACCATAAAGGAGTGGGTTTAAAACCCACTGGTAGTCAGGTATTGCCCTTCACTGGTGGGCTACAGGTAAGCTACTGATGAGGCTTGGGGCAATTAGGTAGATGTGAAGCTCTTGGTTGGCACCCTCCACTTTGATGGGCCTGGCTTTAGTCAAAGTCTGCACTACTCTGGGGTATGTTCAAGGCACTCTGAGATATGTGGGCTGAGGACTGCAGATAAGCCCTGTCTATCACCTCTGAGGAGCTCTGGTTCTATCCAAGCTAGTCCCTGTATCCCCCTGTTCCCAGCCCATTTCTTCAGCCAACCTCAGTCCCAGTAGTTCAGCTCCTTATTTGTCCTGTTCCTCTGTGCTGACCTCCAGACATGTCCCTTCCTTACCCATTGCTCACACGCAGTAGTTATCTTCTAGGTGATCTTTTGGACATGTGGATCAGGGCTTGAGAGAATTCTTGCCTGACCTTGCTCAAGCCACTGAATTTCTTCATATCAGTTTGTAAGCCACAAAATTGAGTCATACCTGTGTCAAACTGTGCATCATCTACTTAGGCTGCAGGGAGGTCCTTAAATGTATCAGGTATGTAACTTGAGAGTTTCCAAATAATGTGGAGAACCTGGGCCAGAGCTCTTCCCAGACTGGGTGGTTTCTTAATTCATATGAGAGTACAAACTTTTGTGAACCTTTGTCTTAGCTGAGGCCTACTCTAAGCACTAGTAATGGTTGAACAAACCAGGAAACTCACGGAGATGTGTCAAAACATCCATCCTGCCCACCCACAAGTGGCTCCTCTGGATTGTTCCCATGTTCTCCTGGTAGCAAAGGGTTAACATGATTTTTATGTTCCAGGCATGGTACAATTAAGATCTAACACTTTTCAATATTAAAAAAAAATAAAAAATAAAAAGTAATGTAAAAAAAGCACTAGTGGGTGAAAGTGCTTGGCTTAAGGCAAAGTACACTGGAATAACCCACTTGGGAAAACTGCATGTTTGACCTCTTCAAAACCATATGAAAAATACTTCCCTGACTCATCAATTATTTGTATCATTTACCTGCTGTTTGCAGTCTTCCCAAGCTAACAGGACTCAGCTGGAATTCAGCAGCATTTGCAAAGTTGTTGCTAAAGATTAACCTAATAACATGTAATTTTTGCTGGTGCTCATCCAGAAGAAGGAATTTCACATTCGGCTGGAGTAAGGCCCTATTGTTTCAGAAGACACCAGTTTATCCAGACTGCTCGTGCATCACCAGTTTAAGGTCCCCTCAGCAAACATGCCATATTGTCTGCAGTCTGCGTGGTGTTTACCCAGCCTGTTTCTAGGGCTCTCCCCAGAGGAAGGGCTGAACATTATCATCAGTTGACACTAGTTAACTTTTCTGCTTAATGCAGCCCCACAAGAGATAGCACAGACACACACATCAGCTGGCAGGGAGCAGGAAAATATTCAGGCCTCCACTGCAAGCCCTGTCCAGCTTTATTCATGCTTTACTGCAGTTCTTACCTCGAGGTCAAAAGTTGAAAAAAAAAAAAAGAAAAGAGTCTTCTTAGTATTGTATTTAAAATGTTCTTATTGGCAATGAGCTGAGCCGGCTGGATCATTGAACTAATCCTTGTATTCACGGAGTGGAAACTCCAAGATGTTGACAAAGTGCTGCTATTTAATCTCAAGGAATGCTTTTTGTTCTAAACCAGAGGCGTCTAAGACATTATAAATTATACCAAGAGGCTTCCAGTTTATCACAGTATCCTGATATTTGGAAGAGAGAAGATCCAAAATATGAATTTTTAAACTCTTGATTTTTAACTGTTGCGTATCAGCTTTTTGAAAAAGAAATTTTTAATGGAGGTATATTAGTTTTGGTCAAATAAAGATTTGTAGCTCCACAGTAGGTTTTGTAGTCAGTCATTCCTGAATGGATACACTGTTCACTCAGAAAATTAGAGATTGGGTTCAGGTGTCTCCTTTTTCCAGAGCAAAGATGACACTGGAAATGCTACGGCTCAGGCAACTGTTCCACTAACTTCTAACACAGGATATTTTGATCTGCCTCTGTTTGAAACAGAAAAAAAAAAAAAAGACCAAACTGGAAATGATCCTCTTCTCATTACACCTGCCCTCCACCTGGACAACAGGCAGGCCAAAGGATTCCTCTTTCCACCCAGGATGTGACTTAAGAGCAAGCTCCTGCTGAGCAGGAAGGTGGCTCGGCAGGCTGCTCTCACAGGGCTGTCTCCTCCTCCCTGCTGTCTGGGTAGTGCTGAAGAGGATGGCTGAAGAGGAAGGCCTAACTACTGAATCAACAGAGGAGCAGTCTGGATGGAGACCACCCTCTCTGTAGCAAAACAATTTGCTTGGTTCATCAGTAGCTACCAACATCAGCTCCCCACTTCAGGCCATCAGGCTCCCAGCCAGGTGATGATCAGAGTGAGGTCCCGCTGCACGGAGGAGGTGCAGCAGTCACCAGCCTCTCCAGCCTTGGGAGCAACATGCTTCTGACAGCACACACCACCCGAATAACTCTGGCAAAGTGGCCTTGTCTGGGGAGATCCTGAAAAAGAGCTGAGGTGTCAGGAGGGAGCAATGATGGGGCAAAGCTTCCTGTGCCTTCTCCTAAGGAAGCAGTAAAGCACCTGGCCAGAGAGCACAAGCTCAGGGACAGGAAAGAAGCTCCAGCCTCATATCTACTTAGTCCCTAGCTTTTCTGAAACTAGCCAGAACAGTTCAAATTCAGGGATTTTACGTCCCTTATGGGCTTCTGTTTTCTTTTTCATACTCAGTGTTGTGTGACATCGAGTGATCATTGCTTTGAGGAGCCTGGGGACCTGGCTGTTCTTGGAAACAGATTGCAATCTCAACATGCTTCCAAATGAAAAAGAAATGTTTGGAGATGGAAGTGAAGAATTTGTGGGACAGGATGAAAAGCCACTAACCCTGTGCTTTAAAGCTGCCAGGGAAGATTCGGTTTCATGAGGAGGTTAGGATAAAGGTTTTTTGATGAAAGAAAAAAACCAGCCAAGAACATTTGCAACCTCCCCAACAGAATATGAACTCTTCTGTAATTAAGTCCTTTCTGGATGCTTAAAAAATTTGCAAAGTGAGAGGGTCCCTGGCATGACTGTAGCAATGCATTTTATTTGGCAAAATGCCTCTTTAAGTGTATCCCAGCACATAAGTGATTATTTTCCCTACAGGCAGCTTTAAGCCTTGATAGAACAACCTCCAGCAAACAGAAGAAGGGGCACCTTTCCTCTGAGCAGATTAGTAGCAGTTAGGAAGGAAACACAATGAACTGTTTGAACAAATTTCTTTCAGTCCGTGGCTGGTTTCTGAAACCTAAACAGCCCTTTAAAAGGTGAGCCCAGCAAGGCTGGCTGTGTTTACACTCCAGATTTAAATATACTAACGTACTGCCAGGCTTGTAGCTGTGTATCAGGTGAAGGTCAGAGGAAACTCAAACTCCTCCTGACAGGTTATTTTGTGCTTAAATAAATTCAGATAAATTTTACAATGAGTTTATCTGTAGCTTTCAAAAGACTGGCACCACAGCAAGGCTGTAGTCTGCCAGCAGCCAGCTGGTAAAACCAGTGATCAGCTTGGCCCAGGACACAGCTATCTTATCACAGCACAAGTATCTGAAATGAGTATCTGTCCCAAAGAGAGGAAGGCTCATGTTAAAGAAAAATGCTGGAATATTGATATTATTTGTACTTGCGACCTAGGGCTTGCTAGTGCTTCCAGATTATGTCCAAAGGAACCCAAATATGACCATATTTTTTCAAGTTTGCTTCTGTCAGTGGCTGGTGGTGTCTGTGGAGGAGATGGTGCTCTGCTCAGCCCTTGTAGATGGTGGTCAGACCCATTCAGCCCCACCACCCTGAGCCTGCTCCTGCTGGACACCAATGTGCTCTGCCTCCTAAAAGACCATGCACAGAGCCCTGGCTGCACAGCTCAGCTCTTTTCATGCTTTTCATTCAAAAAATGGAAGAACTCAATGTATCAAACCCGCTCCCTGACAGCAGTGTGCTCTTTCAGTAGCACCAAACAGGCAAGTGCTTAGTTTAGACGTGTCTGTGCTTTGGCCAGCAACCACCTGGAGACCCCAACATGCACACATTCAAGGAGCACATCAGGTCTACAAGGAATTTGTTAAACCATGGTTCTGCACTATAGGTTTTATTAACTGAGATGGCTACTCCAGTGTAGCAAATTATAACATTAATTATTCATCCTCTCCCTTCCTCCTCCTTGCTCTTCCCTTTCAACCTGTTTCCTCCTTCACCTTCCATCTCCTCACTTGTTTCAAGATCAGCAATATGATCTGCTCTGTTTTGCCATCCTTTGTGATTACAGTGTGCCAGCATGACCTCACGAAAACCCTTGCACTGTGAGCAAAAGGAGTTGGTGATAGCAAGGTTGTATATTAGGCAGAGAGAAAATCTTCATTTGCTTGTGTCTTAAAAAGATGCTCATCAGAAGACAGGCAGACACCAGAATTGTGACCTGTTTTTTAAGGAAAGCGATGAGGAAGCGATAGGAGTAAACTGAAGGAAAATCTTGCAGGGATTGCACAACATTTGTTGCAGTTGAAGACAGTAAGTTATGCCAGTGGTGTTCAGCTTGCTCATTTTTAATTTCTCCTCATTTATCAGAATTAATTTATACTGCTATTAATCAGGAGTAGGCTGTTGTTCTACAATTACATGATAGGATAACTATTTCTCAAGGGAATCAAAGGTTGTTTCTGCCTGCACTGCAGGCTAGTGCTTGGTAAAAACACCTGGGAAGCTGGGCTGGAAGAGGAGGTGCAATGTCCAGCTGCACCAAATCTGAATTTTGGTTGGGACACAAGCTTTGACATGCAGAGAGGGAGATCTGGCATGTGGGAAATCAGTCTATACACCTCGTTGGGCATTACTTCTCCTGAAGGGCCATGTCCTGCTCTGACCCAGACCTCAACATTGGCAAAGCAACTGTACTTCCTCAGACTCACCTGTTTTGCTAGGTACTGTCAAGCTGCAAGGAAGGCTGTCTCTCTTTTGAAGACGTGCTTTAGTGTGGGTGGCTTTACTGAGAATTTTCTCCTTCCCAGGTAGCTCCCTTGCTTAGTGTTTAAACACACCATCAGTGTAATTACTCCATCATCCCTTGTGGCTAAGTCCTCATCCCACCTTTTTATGAGCCATCCATAAATACAAAATGATTTATCCAAGTACCACCATGTTGTAAACTTGGTCACATGGAACGGTTGATGGGGAACATCCATAAAGTTTAATTATGCCATTGATTCTTGCTAAAATATTAACTTGAAGCTGGCTATAGAGTACTTCAGTCACTTGAAATCAAATGGAAGTATAAAATGTCCTGTACTCTAAAGACGTGCAGCATGTACTTTTCAAGTGGTAATCTACAGGGAAAATCTTTCATTGCTTGCTATAAAGATAACCTCTTGTATTAAGATTCAATGTGAAGACTTATAAAAATCAGAGCCAGAAAGGATCTATTAATTCACCCTGTGTTTCTCTGCCAACATAAGTTTGTTCCAAAAAAAATGTATTATTGAGTGTTATTGGCATAGCTAAGCTTTCCAAAGGGCTGGCTAATGGGGATTCCATAACTCTTTTTGGATGCTGTCCCCCAGGCTAATAGGGCCTTGGCTCTGGAAAAAACAGTTCTGACATTTAATCTGCAGCTTCTTTTTTTCAGTCTCACCGCCCTGCTTCCAGCTATACCTGCTTGAATCAGCTTGAATTTGGGCTTTCTGACCCTGGTGTTACACAATCTCCAACACAGAGCTTTTCTGCTGTTGTCTGACCAGCCTGGACACTTGGATCAGTTTTTCAAAGCAGGCTTGGGGATTCAGCCACAGCTGTGATGGAGAAAACCAGGAGCAGACCAGAAGATTTAGTCATATAATTTTTCATTTGTTTTTGTGGGAGTCATGTAGTTATCACCCCGAATTAGCTTTGGAAACCTCATCTGTTTGGTTCTTCCTGCCATTCCACAGAGCAGGCATCCCTCCCAGGCTCCAGCTTCATTTTCCTAAGGTTTTTCGAGTCCCCTCCAATGTTTAAATATCTCCTTAACATCACTGTCAATTCAACGACTAGGCCAGATTCCAATTTTGTCTCTTAATGCATCGTGCAGGGCTCATGAGTACTTGTATGCACAGATGTCTATGTGTACCTGCACAAATCCATACAGGTACCAGCATGAACCCATGGGGGTTGTCTTATCTCTGCCTATAAGCATGCTAAATTTCCTTGGACTGACATTTTATGGGGGGAGATCAATTCCACAAAATTACTTTTTTGGGTTTTTTTTTTTTGTCTGCAGGGTGTAGCAGACATTCAACAGGCTGTGATGAAACAACAGGATGTGTAACAGCCAACAACACTGAAATGGTGATGGCCTCTCTGTCTGTTTTGCTTAAGAGAAATCCCCACAAAGCCAGACTGGCTGTTGCTCCTGGAAGCAGGCCAGCTTTGCTTCTCATGTTGTTACTCTCCTTTAATGCCAGTCTCCCCTCATCTTGGTTTGGAAGAGCCATGGCTATCCTAAGAGTGAAAGAAACAGGTTGGTTGGAGGAGCCCACAGAGATGATGAGCAGCCCCCAAATGCTGACTTAGGTCTCACCTGGTCCAGGGGGATGATCTTTGTCCTTCAGTACAGGTGACTCAGTTATTTTGGAAAGCAGCAGAACAGTCACAAAGTGCTAACAAACCTCTAACAAATGGGATTTTTTTATGGCTCATGAGTTCACCTCCCTGCATCAAAACAGTAACACTGGAAGTTGCAGACCAGTGTTCCTCTACCAACTATGACAGGATTTACTAGCTTCAAAGCAGTGAATCAGGAAAGTAACCTCCAGAGATAGTTTAAGACAGCCTGAACTCAGACCCAAGCTTGTTCATCTGAATATAGAATTCCTGTATCAGGTAGTCATAAGCAAGGTCATAAGCTGTCGTTTCTGATTCCTCTCTCCTAGCACCATCCGAGTTTGGTCACATCTGTTCACTGAGGAACTCACCACATCACAGGCAGATGGACAGCCAGGCAGCTGTGGCTCAGAGGTGATGAGCACCTCTTCTCTCCAGTGCAGCAACATGAGGGGAGCACCACAATGCACAAGACAGAAACAGGGAAATGGGTGAGCCTGAAGATTTATAACGTGTGACATGTATATGAAACGCCGTTATATTAAACTTGCTATGGATTGTAACAGCATGTCCCTGCTGTTGGGACATTTCAATTCTGCAGTTAAACATCACAGACATAATTCTGATCTGTTTAGACTCATATTTTTGAATTTCTCCTCAAGGTCTTGATATCCAACAATTTCCAGCAACCAGGGAAGATGCACTACAGACCTGAGCTGTTTGAGTAAACCTGCAGCAGCTCCTGCCTTAATGACTTATTCATGAAAATAAATTGGCAGATGACAGGCCCCCACCTCTGGAAAAGAAAGGTTGCTGCTTTAATTAAACTTCTTAATTGGCATGGCCTTCTCCTCCTACCCAGGTCAGACACTGAATAAACATGGGATGTCACTGCATCCTTCTTAGGAACAGACACGGAGCCATTTCAGAAAATCAATGACAATGATTAAGAGAGCTCTCATTCCTTGCTCCTGCCTACATTTTACTTTCCACACCAAGTATATTGACTAAATGTCTCCTCCCAGCAGGTTATGTATACAAGTGTTCTGCAGACAGCACCAGCAAAGCTTCTTTTCTTGTTAGAGGCAGGCATTATTGCTCAAATTCCTAGCATCTTCCTTTACTTTTGCAGTATAAACCCTGTGTGGTCTGGATAGATCTGGACCAGAGATATTCTGGTCTCCAAGATGGACAAAAAGCAGCTGGGGATGAAGAAGTGATAGGATTTTTTTCCTGTATGGGAAGCCAGGTGGTAGGAGAGGGCTTATGCCTCCTGGTTCAGGATGGAAACCCCATAGAAGGGTCTCCCTTCTCTATCCTGTAAGCAGAAGACTTCCTCATTTGGGAGGTCAGGCCAGCAGCTGTACCATCCCACAGCTCAGCAGATCTGGCGTTTGGGAGGCCATCAGTGTGGTGTCTGAAGAACAGACTCAAGAAACAGACCAAAGAACAACCCCACGAAATGTGTAAAACTCTTTAGAACTGATGAAGGCTTGCTGACCCAGCCTTCCCCACCTGGTCCAGCTGCTCCCCATGATCCCAGGGATGCTCAGATCTGGGCTTGCATCACAGCACGACACAAGGCAGATGGAGCTCAGTGGTGAGTCTGGCACCCAGTACCCAGCTGCTAAAGAGCAAGCCTCTTGAAGAGTTTTTTTTCCTTTTGCTTTAAATCACTAGTTGACCCAGACTAGGAGCTTTCACTTTTGGCAACACAGCTTTGTGCATTACAGCATTCTTGCTCAAACGCATTGTTTTAGATCTTAAAAAAGTTTTATCTATTCATCAGAGTTATGTAGATCATTCTGTATGTAGTCATACAAATTTATGTAACCATAATGGCCTAAGGAGAGGTGTCATGAGAATTACTAGTGCAATACACTCCAGGAAGTTTGCACGACGTTGCAGATGTCTGCAGCTGGGGGCATGAGCTCCACTGGCATCAGCTGATGGATGGTAGCTCATTGAGCTTCTGCAGCACAGCTCTGGGTCCGAGCCCTGAGGGTGTGTATGTGTGTGTGTGTTTTCCTAGGGGTGGATGTGTGTGTACATGTCATGGAGACACAGAAGGGCTGAGGTTGGAAAGGGTCTCTGGAGATAGCCTAGTCTAAACCCTTGCCAGAGCAGCGCCAGCTACTGCAGGTCAGTCAGGGCCATCTCCAGGCAGATTTTGAATGTCTCCAAAGACTGAGGCTCCAGAGCTTCTCTGGGAAACCAGCTTTGGTGGCAAAGAAGCAGTTGCTTTCATGCAAGCTACATGGCTGCTGCAATGCTCTGCTCCTGTGTGGATGGCCAGGCCAATGCCTCTGGCCTTCTGCTGTCCTCCAGTGAAGGCGGCAGCTTTTGTGGTGTTGATACACCTGACCTTCCCATGTTCTCCAGCATGTTTTTCCTCATAATGGCCCAAGGTATAGGAAAAAAAAAGGATTTTAAATTATTTGTCCCTGTCTGAGACAGAGCAGTGGCATCAGCTTGCTTCTCCTGAGCCCCAGGCCTGAAACATTGGCTCCCTTTCCCTCTCTATTCCAGTATCATCTGTAACCCATTCGTGGCTTTAAAGAATGGGAAACTGGCATATGCACCTGGCTTGAAATTGCAAATATCAGAAATAGATTCAAGCTGTTGGATCCAAATAACCCTGGATCTGTATGCAAATGTTGCAGCTGATGCCTAAAAAGCAGGAGGGATTTGTAAATTGTGTCTCAGGAGACATCTCAGAGCTACTGATGCTCCTACTGGTGGATTTGAATGGTGCTGCTGATTTTGCCTTTTGGGTCATTAGGTCATGATTAAATAACAGATAAAATCTAAACTATGCAATGTTATGACTATTGCATAGGGAGGCTGAATGACTTGGCTAAAAGGCAAGTGTCCAAAGAAGCACTGAAACAGAGCAGCTGCTTTCCTGCTGCCTTTCCTCCTACTCTGCAACAGTTGGGGCTTCTCAACTGCTCCCCAAATCCCTAAGAGACATCTCCCACTGTGAGAGCACAGGAGGTAGTGCAAAGCAAAATAATCTGTTTTTTCTGCCTTTTGACATGAAAGACCCTTCTCTGACTTCTCTCACATGGATATGTATTTCCCACCCAGCTGCAGGCTTTGTGCTGTGTGTGTTTTTTATCATGGAAACACTGAGGGCAGGCCCTACACCTCTGGACCACATTACGTAGAGTATATGCCTGTGGATGTGTCCATAAAGGCTGCATGAGTGGCAGTTTGGTTGTTCTGGACACTGTGTAAGCAGACTTCTGCTCACACAGAGTTTTGGGGATAGCTGAACTCTGCTAATAGGGGATTTGGGTTGCTCTGCAACAGAGACTTCAGTATAGCCAGTGTAGGGCTCTTACAACAGATTTCCTCTTAGTTTTTGTACAAGTGCTTACAAGTAGCCCAAACACCTCCCAGGACCCATAGGCCACTGGTTGAAAAGCTCTGGTTTAATAAACAAACCACTACTAATACCTGAGACAAGCAGGCATGGAGAAAACAAAAAGTAAATTGGATGTGCAGGGTTCTTAGCCAATTGTCTCAATTTCTTGCCTTCTAAACCATCTTCAGGTTGCAGTCTATTACACAGGCTGTGGAAACCCTTTTTAAAAACGTATATTTCTTTTTTTTTTCATTTGCTTTAATTTCTAATAACGTGTGTGAGGCCAAGTCTTTCAGGAAGCAATAGGCTCAAGCAGCAGTCCAGGGGCAAGCACAGCATTTGGCACTTGTGCACATCGTTACACTGGTCTGCACTAGCAGCCCTACCTCATCCCATGTACACAGGGGGTATGGCCCATGCAAGAGCTCGACAGGCAGTGTGAACAATTAGGCTCAGCATCACTCCTTGGGGGTCCTTATTGGCAGGCTTTCCTATGAATTCTTTAGGATGAGAAGGAACTGGACTGTGGGATCTTGTGGGGCAGTGGGGCCAGTCTCTGCTCTCACAAGCCACCATGGCACATGCATTCCCATCACCTCCTAAACCAGCTTTTATCTCTGTGTCCAGTGCTCCTCCTACAAGGTTGCAGCTGAAGTACTCACCTCCAGTGATTAGAAAACTACTTTTCATTTCCAGCCTAAGTTTTTTTGTGGCTTGCTGATACACATTTGTGCTAGGGCCAACAATTGCCTTTAGTTTATATGTTTTGGGTTTTTTTCATTGTCTGGTGTTTACCTCCTTAACAGACAGCACAAGTGAATTGCTCCTCAGGTCTCCTTTTGCCAGATGAAACTGGCCAAATCCATTCAATTCCCTCTCATTGGACATATTTGCTGCTCCCTCCAACATCTCTTTGTGTGCCAGCCCGCTCCAGTTGGAATGACTCTGGGCTGGAGAAGGCAGTGATTACACACATTTTTTCCAGAAAAGGTTGTAAAGGAGCAAAAATGTGCTTTTGCTCTTTCAGGAACCTCTCTCCTGGTGGAATCTGTGACTGGATTTGCCCCCTTGTGCAAGGCAGTTGCGTAGGTGCTCACAGCCAGTTTGTGGCTGGCCAGGGCGCTCCACTGGACAGCAAAATGGTGCAGTTCCTTGGGCCACATCCACAGCAGGCCAGTAAAGCCAGCCAGGGCCTGACGGCGTGGCATGGCTCGTGGCCACGCTGCTCAGCTCTCATCAGCTCTGCAGCAGGGTGAGCTCATGGCTGGAAGCCGTCCCTGGCCGGCGCTAATCCCCAAACCCGGCCTGGGCATTGTCTGGCAGGGAGCTGGTCGGCCCCGCTCAAACGGTGCCAGGAGGCACATAAACATTTATCCTCGCTGATGGCCACAGGGCAGTTCATAAACCTGCCCTGGCTCAGTTTAATTAATTAGTGTAGAGGCAGCCTTCGTTCGTGGTGAGCACTTTGAACTCTTCACTCCAGGTCTGCTGTTCTAGCTCTCGAACGTAGCGTGGTTTCCCTTCAGGATATTCCCAATTCACAGATGCCTCCAAACTGTGTATTGTCTGCAAATACCATTAGTCCTTGCTTACTTTTTGTTCCAGAAGAAAACTAACTAAAATTGGCTCCAAGGAATTTCACCCATTATGTCCCCCCATTCCTATCATTTTCCTTTCAGAAGGACCTGTTGTGTTTGTTCTTGGCTATTTCCTGACAGACCTTCAGCTCAAATACCAGGCCCTGCTTCTTCCAACACAAACAATTGTTTCCCATGGGGCTTTTCTATCAAAAGTGTTGCTGAAGTCCAGACAGATTAGATCTAAAGTATTTCCCATGTCTAAAAAAGCCCACTGAGTACTCTGTTTGCTCTTTTTTTTTCTCCTTATCACCAAAAGCTATCAAGTTAGGCTAACTCAAGTGACCTTGGTAAAGCCCTGTTATATTTTTATCATATTTTTTTTCCTTACTTCCATGTCTTCAGTCCTTCCTTCAAAATTAGTTTACATGTCATGCAAAAGTTGTGCTGAACTTATCCATCCCTTTTCCTCTGAATTAATGTGAATCCAGTCCCTAGGCAGTCCGTGTTACTTGCATATCCCAGCCTTAGGAGGTTTGAAATTCTCCCTGCTGCTTGAGCACCATCAAGAAATAGGGTCTTTTTAAGAAGCCTATGGTGGGCAGAAACAAAACTCAGAGCTGGAGCTAGATAAAGCTGCTCATTACCCCTCTGGAAACCCACAACTTTTAATGAGAGCAAGTGAGCTGTGGAACATGCCCTCTGTTCCATGCACTCAGGGAGAAGGTAGTGGCTGCACATGGCATCGTGGGGCACATCCAACCAGCAAGCACACGACGCAAGCGTTCAGCACTCACCGCCACTGCCCAAGCACGGACTGCACACATCCCCCACCCCAGACACCAGTGGGATTGCAGAAATGGATGTGTGATGACGTGCAGGGCCAGCACTAATGCTGCTTAGTACAAGTGTTCACCACTCACTGACACTGCCCAAGCACAGACTGCACACATCCCCCATCCCAGACACCAGTGGGTTTGCAGAGATGGATGTGTGATGACTTGCAGGGCCAGCACTAATGCTGCTTAGTGCATGGCAGGAGAAAGGACAGTTTGATGTGAGCTTTCTGGGAGCCTCATCTGGAAATACACCATTTAGTCAGGACCTGTGGTCCCCTTTCTAGGGTTGTTGTCTCTGGGGGCCATGTCAAGTGCTGCAAGGGCTCCTGCTTGATTTATTTCTAGTCCTCTTTACTTCAGGCTTCATCTCCTTTGCCGACAAAGCTGCCCTCAGTCACCACCATTCCACAAACTTTGTATATACACGTATATAAAAAATATATGTACAGATGCATCCATGCATATATATGTGTATAAAATCAATTTATTTCCATCAGTCCTCTACCTCCTTTTCTGCCCAGCCCAATGAACACACAACAGCATTGCCAAAGTCCCAGCGGCTGCAGACAAGCTCCTTCCCCACCGTCTCCAGCAGGCTCTGCTCCAAATGTCTGCTGGTCTTAATCTGGGACAAAGGAGCTCTTATAGCTATGGCAACATGGCACAAAGACATCTCAATAGATGGCTAAGGCCAGCCCAGCCCTCTGTCTAGCAGACAGACACTGTTGGCTGGTACTTAAACTCTGCTTCCTTTTGACAAAAGCAATGTTTATTACCTAGGAGTGGGCCCCTGCCTTCAAATGTCCAGTAGCTGGAAGTGAAAGCAAGGACTGCAACCCCCTCGACAAAGGTGAAGTTGCAGGGAATGTCCATCAATAGGTCCTGTAATGGGTAATGAAAGAAGCAGCGGAGAGGGAGGGGAGGAAATGAATGAGCGGAGATTGCAGCAGCTGAAGGGAAGCTCCTTGCAGGAGGAGATGGCCAAAGGGTGCTCTCAGTTATGGCTTGTCTGTCTGGGAAAGTTGCACTGACACAGCTTTCCTTTTTGTCTCCAGCGAGCTGCCTTGTGGCCACACACGATCTGTCTGCATCCCTTGGAATGGAAACGATGCTGTTTTCTCCTGCAAGGGCTGGTTCCCTCCTTTGTGCTGTGAAGAGTAAGGTGCAGGCACAACAAAACTCTCTGCCCTGTACCTACCAGCCTACGTGTGTGGTCATTGCTGGCCTTGGACCTTATCAGACTCATGTTTGGGAAAGCTTTTTGGAATAAAATGGCATATAAATGCCTTGCACGTAGTTCTGCACAATGGAGGTCTGCTGGGGAGCAGCAGCACCTCCGCAAAGGGGCCACACTTCTGCAGCCCAACGTAAAGCTCCATTCCTGTGTTAACACCCTATGACACTTTCTTTCTTATTTCAAACTTCTACAGCATTTTTGGAGATGGTGATCCTGACAAAATTAGATGCTGACCTCTGAGCAGTGGTAGCATAGAGTTCACCAAATCCCTCTCTGCTTTTGCATAAGTAAATCCCAAAACACACCAGTCATGAAGACTGAAAGCAAAGGGTGGTGGACACACTTGCCTTCCTGACCACGTGGTGCTGGATGCAGCGGTTTCAACCCGCAGGTATGTCTGTCTTTCTCCTTTGTGTCACTGGCAGCATTCCTCCCTCCAAAATCCTGCCTGCACCCTGGGCTGCAAGGCTGCCCAGGCTTGCACACGTGGGCTTGCCTGTGCAGTGTGAGGCTATGGTTGTGGCACCAGTCCCGTGGTGCCTCATGGCCCTGGCCTCGTCCAGCATCTTCCTCAGCGAATCCCACACATTGCTCAGGGGATCTCCTGCTCTGTCCTGCCTCAGAGTGTTTCACAACAGTGGCAGAGCCAGGACATGTTGCCTCTTTGACCAGCTCCACTGCCTTAATAAACTCATTGCTGGCAGCTGCCAGTCTGGCCGATGGCGTTGGTGGCTGTGGAGTCACTGCTGATACGTCCAATTAGCTTCCTTAAAAGCACCACTGAGGCTGCAGAGCTGCCAGCCCTGGTGCAAGGCCATCTGTCTGGTGTTACTGGCCCCACACCTCCTGGCGACAAGTGCCTCGAGAGTGGCAAGCCAGATGGTGCATGGTGGTCACCATGCTCCCAGCAGGGACATCCTCGGTCACTCAGCATGCTTGGTGCCTCCACCTGCTCTGCCCAGTCACACATGTTAATCACAAGCCCTAAGGGGGGTGAGTTGGCCGTGCTGTTGGGTGAACCTCACTTCCCTGTGTCCCGAGCTCAGCCGGAGGCTTGAGGAACAAGGCAGGGAGGCAGGGAGCTGCTGAATGGCCCCGCTGTGCCTGGATGAGGCAACCACCAGCTGGCAACCAACTGCTTATGTCTGTGCACTGAGCCTCAGCAAATCCAGGGTGTGAAAACCCCTCTCTGCTCACTTGTAGGAGAGCTGGAGGCATACAGGAGATGGCCAACATCTCACAAGGCCACCAAGTTCAACTTAGCCTCGTGAGGGTATGAAGGTGATGTATGACTTGCTCCAGACTACGGGGGAAGCACACACGAATGTAGGAGGCTTAAAGAGCCCAAATATGATGCTAACAAATAGCCCATGCTGTCTCTTTGCTGCTTCAGAAGGGTGATGTAGCAGAAAGCTGTTCACAAGGCAACGGCCATTCATCACTGAAAAGTATGCTAATGTATTAGATTGGATAGTTTATATCTCTTCTATGCTCCTCTGCATTTCCATATGCAAGCTCCTGCTACTGAGCCCAACAGGCTGTAGTCTCATCTGAAGTAAGAAATCAAATTAACTGTCATTTAAAGTGGAAAGCTGGCTGCTGCAAAAGGTGTGAAACTATCTCACAGTGTTCCGTGCTGCTTGTAGCACCAGTTGTGAGACCAGTGGAACTCGTGTACACCCCTGTGAGAGCTGCTGCTGCTGCCTGGGCTCCCCTCCTGCTTCTCACAGCTGCTGCGGTAGGTCCCCAACCCTCTCTTGCTTTATGGAATGAGAGTGCAGACAAGTCTGATGCACCCCAGAGCTGGGACAAAGACAGGGAGAGGAGGCAGAGAAGGGAACAGGACACCCACAGACCCACTCAGGCTGCCACGGACTGGTTGGCAGTTGTATGAAAGGGGCTGACAGTAACCACTGAGGTGACCTCTCCCAGCTCCCCAACATGCTGCTTTGCCAAGCTTTAGCCAAATTTGATGCAAAGGCACTAAATGTGCTAACTTCCAGCAAACTCCATGAGAGCAAAGCAGTAGAAAAAGGGGAGATCAACTCCCTGGAGGAAAAGATGATGGGAGTTTCAGGTTGAAGGCATAGCAGGAGGCAGAACAGGGTCCAGGACAACGACACCCACAGCGTAGGTGTGCTGTGTACACCCAGCACCATCCTACAGCTATGCTGCATGGAGCAGGGTATGTGCCCTCACCCTAGGTGTCTGGCCCCAGGGGATGCCAGCAATGTCCTCAGGGGTTGTCTCAGATGCCTGGTGGGACAGCAGAGGAACACCTACATGCTGCTTTTTGAGTGTCCAGATATGTTTCCCAGCCCTTCCTGGCTGACGGGGGTTTTCAGCAGCCTGGCACCCCTTGGCAGAGCCTCCTGGGGAGCCCAGGGACAGTGGACGCTCACGTTTTTAGCTTCGCACATCAGATGCCCAAGTGATGACATCAGTATGGCTTTGTGCAGAGGGGAGGGGGCTCACTCCCAGCCTCCCCACCACAGGTGGAGAAGAAGCCCAGCACACCGAAAGCGACGCCGCGGGCTGCATCTCGCTCCCTGGCTCGGGCAGGTCTGGAGTGCAGACCTCTTCCTTCCTGGTGGCCAGAGGTGGGGAAGGCTGCTCTTATCTAAAGGTCAGCCAGGAGACAGCTAACAAACACGGCTGTCTCTGGGCTGTCATTGTACACATTGCACGGATGTTGGAATAAGGCTGACTGGGGGCTGGGGGCTGGGAGGGGGGGTTTGAAGGGGTTATGGTTTTTTTCCAGAGAAAGATGCATTAGCCTGTGCTAAATGCTGAAGCTGTTACAGTCTTTTCCTCCGCTGGTTAGATGAAAGGGGGGACAAAATGAGGTCTGGAACTTGTAGCCCTGAATAACTTAATGGTCATGATCTGCACTTTGAAGCAAGATAATAAAAGACATCTTTTTATGCTATTCATTTCAGGAACCTTTACTCTTCAGCCAGGTTTTTTGTGCCTGCTGGGAATGGCCTGATGGAAAAAGTTTTAAAACTTTCAGAAATCCTGTCTGAGACTTTTACTTTGTTCTTTACCTCTGAGGTTTATGTAGCATTTGTATGGCCTTATCCATCAGACAGGACAATAAACATCAAGAACCTCCAGGCCACACAGGGACCAAGTTGCCAGCCCAGAGCTCAGCTGATCTCTCATAACTCCCAGATGCTTAAACATCAGAGAGTTCCAGAAAGCCATGGAGAGCTTCTCTTTCAGGCTCTGCCTAACTCCTGCAGGTGCCAAAACCCAGCAGAAATGACCAGAGTGAGCATCCAAAAACATGCCTTAACGATGGGCTGCTCATCACTGCTGTCACATGCCGCAACATCTGACATTGAGTTCTGGAGGAGATCTAGGGACTTTATACACATGTGGGAGCGTTGAGTCCTAAATAGGGCTCTGAAGCAGCCTGCATGCCCAAGAGACACTGAAATGAGGCATTGTCAGGTACCAAAGGTGAGCGGTGTGGCCGTGGAGGCAAGAGTCTGCTGTGGATCAATCCCGAGCACCCCAAGCCAGCCGAAGGGGGTGTCCTGGTTCCGTGTAAAAAGGGGTTCAGGGCAGGACCCACACGGAACAGAACTATGTACTCGCCTCTCCCCCACCCCCTCGAGAGAGAGAGAGACACTTTTAAAAAAAAATGAAGTATATTGTTCAACAAGGAACAGAAAACGAAAAAGGGAGGTAAGGAAAATAATATATACAAAGATTAGGGGAATAATACAAAAGATAAAATATACAAAACCCTCAGAAATGGTTCCAGGGTCCCACGGAGTGAAAGGAGAACTTTCCTCTCCGAGCTCCAAGGCAGGAGTGAAATAAGAAACCACTCCCTGCCTCTTATCAGAGCGTGTGTGGGAAGGGGAGGGAATACAATGGTTTCACCCCCACCCGGGGTCCTCCCAGTTGCTGGAAGGTCACGCCCCCATTCCAAGCCTCAAACCACAACAGGGGGAAGGGACACACCTGCTCTCTGGAGCACGGGTGGGTTAGGTGGACTTAGCCCAGCTAAACTCATGTGTCTAGGCACTCAGTGAAGAAGTTCCAGTCCTTTGGAAAACCCGAGGTAAAATCCTGAGTCGCCCATGCAGTTCAGGGACCTGCACAGAGAGACCGTGGCTGCAGAGCTGTCCTCTGACCTGCAGGTTTAAGCTTGACTGTGACTGATACCCCGAGTCCCAGCTGGGTTTTCACACCTTTTACCAGCCTTATTTCTGTAGTCAGCTGGAGGCTAAGTGCAAACCATCTCAGCTTTCTTCCAGACATATTGCTATACTAAGCTGTTCAATTTTTAATGAAGCCAAGACACTGCTTTTCCAAAGCACTTCTGAAAATCAATAGTGCTCTTTTACAACAATACGTTTGTACAATGGTAGGTCAATAAGGAAGAAAAATGCAAAGCTTATGGGGCTAAGGCTACCTTCTTACCCAAAATGATGAATTTATGTGACAAAATTCAGTAAGATATTTGAATGTATGGCTGGAGGATGTATCACAACCACATCGCTCGTGTTGCTCTTTAGAGTTATTAAATTGATTATTGGTAACAATTAACTATTCAGAAGTAAGACATGATTTTGGAATTTTAACACAAGAGCATTATTGGTCTGAATTTTTTACAGCATTTCTTACAGTGTTATTTTTTATTGTTCTGCTCAAAAGCCCAACCCAACAGTCAAATGGGAATACTAAGGCATCCTCTAGGTAATCTGTCATCAAACCTGACCACCAATGTGAAGTAATAAGTAATCATCTGAAAAAAAAAAAGTGAAACTGTCTGGTAAATTAATATTAATAGATATCTTTTTTTTTTATTAGTTTGGAAATGCTTTATTTGATTAAAAAGTCAACAGGTAAATTAATCTGATTCCAGTTTGGGAATTCATACAGAGCTCTTACCACATGTGTCTGTTTCCTTTAACTTCAGTGAGATTGAAAGAAATGCACAGAGGTTTTCCTAAGTTTTCATACTTTCCCACGTCCCACGTTGAAGTGCATGTTAGAAGGGTGTCATTCACTCTGGCCACCCTTTTCTAGGTTCAGGAAGGAAAAGGAAAGAGGAAAAGCATATGTAATGCCTTGTCAATACCAAGAGGCACGAAGCCTTCACAAGCTATTTTAGGATTTATCTTACATACCTCCTTGTTTTCCTCCTTCTCTCTCTCTAGAAATCTTATCACTAGTTTAGGTAAAAGCCTGTCCTTCTCTGCTTTAAAACCAGATAAACCATGGCCTAATAAAACTGATATTCCATTATTTTTAGTTTATACTTTCCTTTATATCATTCCTGCAAGGAAAAATCACTTCTCCATTAGTGACATTAATCATAAACTTTCAGATATTTTGGGTTAATCCTGCTTTCCTGAGACAGGTGACCTTATTTTTGTCATTTTTCTTCTTCCATATTTTGTAAATTTGTTTAACTTGTATTCTCCTTCCACCGTCCACTAAACTTCTTAGCCAGAAAATAGGTCTTGTACATTCATAGGTCACCCTTGAAACTGAAATATCATGGCCTTAGAGGCTGAACTGGAGGTTAACACTGAAGCTGGGTACTTTGAATTTTTACCCACTTCGGGCAGAGTGGGATCAATATCCAAGAGCATATTCCTCAGCAAATCTGTCTTGTTCCAGCTGTCATTGAAATGGGAAGAATTGTTGCCAATGTCTTATTGCAGCTCATTCCAAACCTAACACCTTGGACAGCCTTGGATGAAGGGCACTGGGTAGCTCTCAGATAAAAATGTAGCTGGACCCAGGCAAAGCATTATGCAGAGAACAGATAGTGAGGTGGCTGATGAGGAAGGTGTGAACTCCCAAGAGGAAGTTCTCAGGCACAGATGAGGCAGATATACCACAAGTATTCACAGGAGAATTACTGAGAAGAACAAAATTAAAATAAATTGGGACTTCTGTGTCGCATTCATTTTAGCCCAAAATAATCAGGTCATTCCTTGATGATGTTAATACAATATTTCCTTATTTTAACACAAAAAAACAGTTTCAAAAGCAAAATAGTTTACAACTCACAACCACTTCTAACTTCAAAAAAGCAATGTTTTCTTTCTAAAAATTATTGTTGGTTTGTTTGGGTTTTTTTATTCACTGAGCTTGGGACCAGGTTCTTGGAGATAAAATACTCACCCTGGATGTGGAGCCACATCTGAGACAGGGATTAAGCATCTCAAGCCTTCCCACAGCAGTAGAGCAGGGCAGAAAGGGGGGAGATAAAGGATTCTATATCCAGGAGAAATCACATTTATCTTGAAGTGACAAGCAAGTGTGAGAACAATGCTCTTTACTTTATCAAACACCAATCCTTTCTCATCTCCTTCGCAGAATACTTTCAGTGCCCAACTGGACTGTATCCTGGAAAACCATATTAGCAGATTAATTAGTAATGAATTTTTAACAATAATGTAGAAGGTATGCATTGGAGAGAAAGATCAGGCAGTTGAATTGAATTATTATACTTGCATAGGTTTTTAGATAGACTACTATATGCTTTTGATTAAATTATTATAATTTATGTGCTTTTCAAGTAACAATCATCTCTGAGAGATTATTTTCTCTTGACCCATCTTCATATAGAATTATTTCCATGGCAACAGTTTGAGTGATTTGAGTAAGAAACAAAATTATGAACTTCCATTACCATTGGGTTAAAAAATTAGTTTGGTTTTAAATCAAAAATACAGCAGGTTTTGGCTTTATAAAGATAAAGAATAGCCTTTGAAAGAGTCACAGCTATGGAAAGAAGAAATTCAAACTTGATCTTTTCTTATTTCTTAGTCGTAAAAATGCTATTTTCAAAACAGGGTTATAAACATACTATTATCATGAGACCTAATAAACCTAATATTTATCTCTGTTTGAAAGTATTTTTGAAAGTAATGGGATATAAAAGATCCATTACTTCTTCTGCGTCAGCAGACTGATAAATCAATGCATAATAAACATTATTCGGTGTTTTCCTGTAATTTATTCCGTGCTGAAATGTTTAGATCAGTTAAATGTTTTAAATATAAGGCATAAATTAGAGAAATTAGATAAATGAGGAGGGACAGATGACAATCAGCATAGGTTAAGTGAGGGACCAGGTGAAGCACTCTTTGAAACATTAGCAATTATGTTTAAGTGCACGAGGAGGGTGGAAGAGTAGATCCCAGCAGGCTGGAGAAGAGCAAACAACAAAAGAAAAAGAAGGATGTGGATGGAGAGGAAACAGACCAGTCAGACTCACTTTGGTGCCTGGAAGGATTCTGTGTGAATTATTCACAATTTTATAAGCACCAGCAGGATAAAATGCAAATATATCAAAGTGGATTTAAAAAAAAAAATGTCACATGAGTCCAGTCTGACTCCTTTCTTTGACAGGATAACTGGTCCCATGAATAACAGTAGCTGGGATGTTGCATCATGACTTCAGAAATGTTTTTGTCATGACCAGATGACATTCTTACGTACAGTCTAAGAGAATGTGACAGAGGTTAAATCATAACAAGGTTGGTGCTGAACTGCTTGACATACAGCACCCCAGGGCCAGCTGTCAATAGCTCATTCTCTGATGAAATTTTCTTTACAAAAGTTTATGGATATTTTAGTCGATCTGTTTTTCACTTTGAGTTCAGGTAATGGATGCACTTTCATTCGTGGAGGGATGAAGGTCCTGGAAGGAAGTTTGCAAATCTACTTGAGGGGTGCATCAGGGTTCAGAGCAACCTGTCAGTCAGGGGAAAGCACAGTCAGCAAAGTCAAACGCAGTAAAATGTCAAGATTGGGAAGCAAGGATCAAATGTGCAAATACAATGGAGGCAGCAAAAAGGCATCCTACTCCTCAAAAAGAACCAAAACCCAAGCAGCCCACCAAAACCAACCCACCAAACTAAAAACCAAAAGTCACCCCAAGCATATGTTGTAGCATATTAGATAGAAGATGAAATGTCAGATAAAAAGGAAAATGTATTCTTGGTTGTATCAGTAAGAATGTCACTGGCTGTGATTTTGGTCTGCTCTTGGGCTTGTGCTAAATCCAGTTTAAGAAAGGTTGGCTACTGTCCAGGACGGGCAGCTGTGACAGAAATTTAACAAATTTGAGTCAAGATGAATGGCAGGCAAATTACTCTGAAAAAGGGAGAATCACAGGGAGAGGAGTGGGCAGCAGTCTCTGAATGTGGGAGGGAGGGCAGCAAGCAGCTTTTTCTGTCTGTCTGGTAGCACAAGGCAAACCATATTTGATCAAAGCTGCCACAAACAATGTTTGGAGGAGACAGCAGGAAAATATTTCTAACTATAAAGTGGTGAAGAAGCGGAAGGAGTGGCCTGGGGAGTTCTTGAATCTCTTCTGCTGGTCATCCTGAAAAGCAGGTTAGAGAAGTCTTCACCAGGGGTAGTCTAGATATGCTTGTTCCTCTCTTGAAACTGGCTGAGAGGAGGTAAGTTCTGTCACTGTCACCTGTGCTGGATGGCACACACATGCAAGGTCACCAACATGTAGACTATGAGAAGATGCAGCTGGCTGATGTTCTCCTCTCCTGTTTGAAAGTTTTCTTCATACTCATGGGAGCTTTCTTCTCCATCACTCAGATGCCAGCAGAAGAGATCTGGAAGCAGAAGAGGTACCAGGAGCATGTTTTAACCTTCCAGGTTCACAGGCTTGCCCTGGTGAAGTCCTCTTGATGCAAACTCCCTGGCTGCACTGTTGAAGAGCACCTATGCCTCTGATACCTCTTCATTGCTCAGCTCTACACTCACAGGACACCATGTAGCCCAGGCAAAAGCAAGACAGATGCCTTGGAAAAGCACACAAAATGCCATTCCTTTTCAGAGCTGTCATTACCTACCTGCTTAGCCTTGGATATATGTATATTTATGTACTTTTGTACTTTGCTGAACAGGGCCCAGAAGCAGAAGAGTAGTGCCAGGAGCAGAGTCAAACTTGCCTGAACACTTCCTGAGGAAATTGCAGGATTTACCTAGAGTTTCATTAGCAAAAAGCCCTCTTTCACCTAGGCAGGCTGTAAGCCTCTAATTTGAACCCATCAATAAACTACAGATTCAGCTATCAAGAATTCTGTATCATGATGCTGTAATTGCTTATTATTATGATGCATTTTTTAAGTGCACCGTGCCCCCCCCGGGCAGAGCAACTGCTGGGGTGAGCAGGCTTTCCTGCTGTAAGGTAATCAGGGTTTATGCACAGGAATCTGCTGGGAACACGCACGCTGTGTAATTCCTGACATTAACCAACTGAAAACAGAAATTCCTGTGGAGCCCATTTAATCCAGCCAGATGAAATTCATTTCGGATGGTTTCCATTTCTCAAATCATAATGGATAAAGGAAGAAGCATCTTATCAGGTTGTGGAAAACATCACTCACTTCCACAGTTTTTACAAACAGATGTTGCTGTGTTCAGAATGGGTCTTTTCTTCTCTTTCCAACATGTTTCATCATTTTTTTTGTAGATTTTTGGGCTTTCCTACGATGTCTTTTTAACTTCTAATCCTTTAATCTCAGTGTGATTGAGTTTCTCTTAAAAGCTAGCATTGGAAGTGCTCTTAAAAGTTGTTTGGAATGCTTATAGCCCTTCAGAAGAAATGAAAACTCGTGTCTATGTCTTCTTCTCACTAATTTAAATCATATTGTCTATTACAAGACTACAGACAGGATGGCTCTAAGTGAACCGGGGAAGTTTATTCTAACCTCTGCTATACTTTCCTGTTTTGAGGTAATAGCAAGCAGAGGCCTAAATACTTTTGGGAAATAAGAAAAAAACCAACCAAAACCAACACAACAACAACATGTTGATTATGTGGGAGAAATGTGGACCAGATTTGTTTTAATAACAAGATTTTGTGTCCATACATTACTTTGCACTTTTCAAGGAGCAGGAAAAAAAACCATTTATATGTTAATTGCTATGGCCAGCAGGATGCAGTTCTGGTCCCATCAAAGTTTGGTACCAGCTGAGTTCAACCAAAGCTTAATTTCTCTGAAAACACTAAAATAATCTTCCACAGGGACACTGCTGTCCTGGATGCTGCCTGCTCTGACCTGTGTAAGCTACTTCTGCCCACGTGGAGGCATGAGGGACAACCCATGGTGCCTGCAGCTTGGGGGACAGGACATCTCCAAGCTGGTCTGCTCAGAAGCATGACTTCTTACCCTGTTGTTTTCTTAGCTAAGCAGGTTAAGAGCTTCATGGCAGCAGTGGGTGTCTATCACTGGGACACACAGGCACTGAGATGTTTGCTGCTGAGGGTCCAAGCAACACTCAGAGATCAAAGGTATCCGTGGGTTTTGGTGCCAGGACCTGGCACTTCCCAGCTGGTGGGATACTTGCTGCCCTAGACCACCACTTGAGGTTGCTCATCTCATGAAAAGCTCTTTAGTAGTTTTCTCCTGTGCATTTACCTTTAGCAGTCAATAGCTATGGGGTCTCCTGTGCACAGGTTTCCTCTGGGTCTGTGAGGTCTACACCATTGCAGTGAGTGGCCCTGAAAATCTTTCTGCACCTTTCTGCACTTCCCTGCCTCTGGTGGAAACAGCTCTCTCACAGACAAGAGCCTTCCAGGAACAGAAAGTAGTGCTACCAGCATCTCAAAAGCCTATTTTTTTTTTTTTTTCCCCTCCAATATTCATTAAATAAAAAGAGTCTACTTCAGCACAGGCTCAAATTTTGAACCTCAGCATTTACCTTTATTTGATTTACTTCTTCAGCACAAAGCCCTGGATCTAGTCTTCACAGCCTGATCTTCTCCTACTGGACAGAGGACCAAGCTGGGGCTGAATCAGCCCCTCCTGAGCATATAGCTGAAGGATGAGCATGAAAACCAGCAAGCACCTGCATCTTTCTTCCCCTCCATGCTATTTTTAAAAGTCAGCTGGCTGCGGAGGCACCAGCTGCCACTGCAGCTATGTGGGTATGTGGCACTCCTAACATCAGCCTCTGGGATGTTCCTGGGACCTGCTCCTGCCCCATGCTGCAGTGCAAAGGGAGAAGACAGACCCCAATGGGAGGCAGCCCGGCACTCTCCCTGTCCCAGCCAGCTCTTGTGTCCCTGTCCCTGTGAGCAGGGCCACCCTGGGGGGGCTGGAATCTCCACTGCTCCCAGCACTGACAGTGGGAGCGCTCCCACCTCGCTGCTCTGACCACCCTCACCCCGATACCTACTGCCCTTTAATTCTGCTCTCTCTTACTCTAGGCCTTGAGCTCTCTATGGGCCAAAAGATGTCCAGACCTTTCTCTGACTTTGTTATTTTGAGGCTTTAAAGTTCAGTGGTGATCCTTTCCTCCTCCTCGTGTCTGAGTTATGTCCTCCTGGGATAAGAGGCAGAGCCTGTACTTCCTTCGATTTCGGTCATCACCTCCTTGTTTTTGAGGATAACAATCTCACAAACAACATTAGATTCTTGTGTTTCAATTTCACAGGGAAGATTAGTTTTTGTGCTGAAGATTGAAGATGGAAGGAGACCACAATCAATTCACCAATTTGGATGTGCCTTTACCCATCTTCCCTTTGTTTGCTGTACTTACTTAGGCACATTAATAACTGAATAGAAATCCAACTGCTTTCAGACAAGATGGGTCATCAGTTCAATAAGAACAAAATATTTCATTAAAAAGAGCTCAGTAAAATGAAAACACTCTAAAACCAGCTTACAAGTAAAAGGGCAGCAAACTGTTATCCGTGCCAACTGCAAACCAGAAATAACTGGAGTTTGCACAGATACCAGTTTAATCACTAATTGAAAGGACTATTGTTCTGCAAACCTTGAGGCAGGAGCCGTGTTGCTCGTGTGGGACCCAGTCCAGTCCCCAGTCCTGGGGCTAATGCAGCAGCTTCCCAGCACCATAAGCTCCTCTCCCCACATGTGCTCTCAGAGCAAGGGGGGACACGGGGGTCCATCTCAGCACAAGAGGTGTCACACCTTCCTCAGGTGCCTCCCTGAGCCCAGAAGGCAAAAGGTCTGGGAATTTAGCAGGGTGAGAAGCAACTCTGCCAGCTCTGTTCCTTAGCACTGGGGCTGGAGCACCTCATTTTAGGGACAGCCAGATTTCTGTGTGCTGTGTTTTAGGAGGATGCCTTGAGTTGAGAGGCCTTTTCCACAAATAGTCATGGAGATTCAGCCCTTCTGGACCATTTCTGGTAAATGGGATGCTGAGTTTTGCATATTCTGAGGGGGTAACTGGAGCTTCACGTGGGAAAACGCCGGGCACCCGTGTGCCCTTCTGTCACTCGTGTTGGCTTCGGCACTGACCGCCCGGGTTTAAACAGGAGCCTGTCAAAGCCAGAGTTCAAATGGAGCATTTAGGGCTGCTTTGTCCTGGAACAGTAAATGCCAGGAGCTGCAGGTTTGTTGCAGCAGTCTGGCTCAGCTGACGGGCTTTCTCTGTACCACTCAGATCTATGTGACCTCGTGTCCTGCCTGGGATCTTCTCTCCATGGCCAGTGTTTGTGTGTCCCCTGGGACACAGACAGGCAACACCCCAATGCCTCTGCCTGCAGGGACGTGCCAGCTGGCTCTCTGGGGACTCTGACAGGGGCACGTTGGCCACCGATTTAGCTTTGATGCTATATGACACTGTCTGTTGTATGTTATATGAAGCTGCCAGAAGCACATTCCCATGTGGTAATGCATGAGGTAGGCAAGGCGGTGCCCTCTTAGAACACATTTCATTTTCACCCATGATAACTGAGGATATGCTGCAAATTGCCTTACCAGGAGAGACTTCTCTGCTTGGCCACCCTGCCCTCATCCCCATGGAGGGACAGCACAACCCACTCAGGCAACAGGGAAATGCTCTTACCCCACAGCCCTGCCAAGGCAGGCGTTTCCTCATCCGCCTCTCTCCAAACTCAGGGGGTTGAATGCCTCCATCATTCATAATCCCAAGCCTTGAGCCTTGTGTCCCAACCTTATAGCCACTGTGGCAGTCACGGGAAGGTTTTTCACCTGAAATATCCACATATTGTAGCAGATTAAAGCATTGCTGCATACAGGAACTGTGGGCAAAAGTTTTGGGAAGGAGAGGCAAAGGAAATCAAGAAAATAGGATTGTTCCCCCAGGTGAGAGCCCTGACTGCTGTCACACAGAAGGTGAACAGCTAGCACACTAGGATGTTCCTGCACACAGACGTTGTGCTGCTGACAGCAATCCCTGCTCCTGCCCCACGCTGCAGAGCAAAGGGGGGAGGCAGAACCTGTGTAGGAAACAGGCACTTGGTTTGTGCAAGGCGTGCCCAGGAGTAGCTGCTGAGGTGCTGGAAGCAGGGAGACATGGAGTAGTGTCAGCAGCCTGAGGATAACGTGGCACCTGGGAAAGTAGTATGGTGCCCAGATTCAATTGTTCTCTGAATTTTCAAGCCCAGAACTCAGCGTTAAGCTGCATTTTAGCCGCAGTAATCATGTTTTGCTTGTGCCACTTCCTAGAGTTCTCTCTTTCCCAAATTGGAAATTATATTCCCAGGTATTAGACTACTTGTTGATATGCTTTCCCTTAGTGTAAATTATCTGTGAAATGGTGTTATTTAACTGGTATAGAGTAATGCCAGCTTTTTGTTTGCATCTCAGGAGATGACAAGTCTGCAACAGCAAGGACAATAGTGGTTTGTTCTTCAGGTGTTTGTTCTTCCAAAAATGGCCGGCAGTGTTTGCTCAGAAATTGGGAAGGCATCTAATGATCCATAACTAATCTGATTTCCATGGATATTTTACCTTAAATACCACCCTGAAAAAAAAATTGAATTCTGCAGAAATGTTTAGGAAGGTAGATGAGCTTGAGAAAATGCAGACAAACAGAAAACTAAAACTCTTGAGAAGGTTGAATTATCCTCTGGAGGTTCTCACCTATCCCTGTGGACTATCCAGAGAGCCTGGCAGTGCTCATGGAACCAGCTATGGCTCTATACTTATTTTTAGCACCCAGAGTGTCAGGATTGCTTCTCTCTGAGCATTTGAGTGTCAATTGCTCATTGCCCTCTTGAACCCAGAGGGTCTGATGTCGATGTGCTCAGCACAAGACTGTCTCTCGTTCTGTCACTGTGTGATGCTAACAAAGGCTTGGCCTAACAGGTCCTTCCTGAAAGTTTAAACAGTTCAAGACATGGAATGAGGCCCATCTGCAGGCAGGCATATTTGAAAAGTCTAGTGGAAACCTCAAGGAGGTGAAGAGGAAAAGGAGTCAACAGAGCATGAAGCATGTTGATGTAGAGGGCTCGGCAAGGCAGGGTGGCCAAACTGTGGTGTCCCTGCTGAAAAGAGGAGATTCAGTCCCTCTTAGAGGAGAAGGATTAGAGAAGGATTTCTGCCACTGGATTTCAAGCTGGTTGCACAGCAAGCTCTTTCTTTCTTTCAGGTAGGACAGGGACTTGGCCAGATTCCAGGGTGACCATGGAGGTTCGCCTGCTGCAGCTCTGCTGCGTGGGGTCTGCACAGGGGCAGTGCCCCAGGCTCACAGCAGCACCGTGTTCCCACACGTCTCCTGCACAAACTCAAGAGTTACCAAAAGTGCTGGATCATCAGACTGCACCTTCAGTCCCTGGGCCTGGCTCCACACAGCTCTGCAAATGCTGGGGAAGCCCAGCTCCCTCCCTGGCCTTGGCCACTCCTCGGGCAGGGTGTGATGATGCAGAGTGAGAGGAAGGCTCCAGCACCATCCTCTTCTGCAGCCTCCACTAGTAGTGATGCCCCAGTCAGACTGGCTGCCAAGGTGGTGGCAACAACAGGGACATCACAGAGATGTCTTTGACATCCCTTCAGACCCTGATGGTGAATCCAGGCACAGTACACAGCAGTAGTACTTGGCAGTATCAGGGTCTATGTTCTGTACCTATCTACCTATTTTTATTGTGTGGAGGAGTAAAAGGAGTTGGAGTTCAGTATCATCAGAGTCACCCAGCATCAGACCTCACTGATGTGGGTCATTTTTTTCTGGGATTTCTCCAGTAGCCAGCTAAATCAAACTTTCCCCATTAATTGCAGGGTTGCTGGCTTCAAGATCAAGTGGAAAGCTGAAAGGGAGAGGGGAGCAGAAGCAAAAATGTATGAAGAGGGAAACAGAAAGAAACATCCAAAAGCAAAAGCTGTAAAAGCTGTAGCAAACTCCTGCTGGCACCACTTTGGGACCCTGCAGAGCTGGAAAACTCTTCTGGACACACTGATTTTGCATGGATAGATGCTAAATAAGTCGCAAATATTTTTTTCACTGGCCTCTTCCCTCCAGCCAAGGAAAACAGCAACAGGCCAGCAGCAGCAATAATGTCATGTGTCTTGCAGGGGCTGTGTCTTCATTGCTGCTTTTCTGGCCTGATGGTCAACAGAGGTCCTGGCTGGTGTTCTGAGAGACAGCAGCCTTGGGGGGTTTCCTCTCACTGTACTTTCAATTCCTGCATATTTCCCCAAACCACTTCTATTTCTTTGCTGCCAGAGCAAGTGGAAGGAGGGCTGCCTTCTCCTCATAAAGCAGACACATGAGAAGTGCAAGAGTTTCCTCATCTCTGTTGCCCTTCTGATGATCAGGATGGCTGTATGGTTGCATCCAGAGAGTAGTGTTCAATGGCTCCATGTCCAGAATGAGACTGGTGACAAGTGGTGCCCCTCAGGGGTCTGCACTGGGACCAGTGCTGTTTAATACCTTCATCAATGACAAAGACAGTGGAATCCAGTGTATCTTCAGCTAGTTTGTAGTGACACCAAGCTGAGCAGTGCAGCTGACATGCCAGAGGGACAGGATGCCATCCGGAGGGACATGGACAAGCTTGAGAAGTGGGCCCATGTGAATCTTATGAGGTTAACAAGGCAAGGGCAAGGTCCTGCACCTGTGTCAGGGCAGTCCCCAGTGTCTGGGGAATGAAGGAGTTGAGAGCAGCCCTGCAGAGAAGGACATGGAAGTACAGGTTGATGAAAAGCTGGACATAGGCACTCATAGCCCAGGCAGCCACCTGTATCTTGGGCTGCATCAAAAGAAGAGTGGCCAACAGGTCAAAGGATATGATTCTGCTCCTCTACTCCACTCTGGAGAGATCCCACCTGGAGTACTGTGTCCAGCTTTAGAGCCCTCAGCACAAGAAAAGCATGAACCTGTTGCAATGAGTCCAGAGGAGGGCCACAAAAATGATCAGAAGGAAAGAATGCTTCTCCTGTGAGGAAAGGCTGAGAGCTGGGGTTGTTCAACCAGGAGAAGAGACTTCAGGGACATCTTATTGTGGTCTTTCAATACTTAAAGGAGGCTTATAAGAATGATGGGGACAGACTTTCTAGCAGGGCTTGTAGCAATAGGACAAGTATTAATGGTTTTAATCTAAAAGAGGGGGAGATTTAGACTAGGTATAAGGAAAAAAAATTTTACAGTGAGGGTGATGAAACACTGGCCCAGTTTGCCCAGAGAGGTAGTAGATGTCCCATCCCTGGTAACATTCCAGGTCAGGTTGGACAGGTCTCTGAGCAAACTGCTGTAGTTGCAGATGTCCCTGCTCACTGCAGGGGGGCTCAGGGGGTTGGACTAGATGACCTTTAGAGGTCCCTTCCAACCCAAACTATTCTCCCATTCTATGAGTCTATGGTCCTGCCTTTCCTTTTCTTGACTGTACACCTGCAACATCTGAAGGATCAGGTAGCAGGATTTGTCCTCCCAGTTTTGGATAGCCAAAGTGGAAATAAGACTAGTCTGTGGTGTTATAAAAGCAATCCAGCAAAAGGTGGCCTATAAACCCTAGCTGTCCAAGTGTGTCCCCAGGGAGGACCTCATGGCCTTTCCACCTGCCCAGCCTTGACTGCATGGTGCTGGTGCAAGAACAGGTCAGGAGGTGGGTGGCAGCCTGGTGAGAGCAGCACAGACTTCAGTTGCAGGGGGATGAACATGAACCTGAGCTCCCACGTTGCCTGGGCTCGGGCTGTCCCCATTAGACAGTACCAAATGTCCCCTCTAGCTCACAGCAGAGTCAGGGCTGGTCTCCATGTAGTGTGGGCAGAGTAGAAGCCAGAGGGGGGTGGTGAGTTTGTTCAAACTGCAGCGTGGCCTCTGCTGCTGAGAAACAGCTGGCATTTAAACTGCTTGGCTCAGCATTTCAGAAAAAGTCCATTTTTATTCTTCTTCCTTTTCCTAATTTAGATGGTTGGAGGGTGCTAAAGAGCAGCTCCTTGGTGTCCCTGCAGCTCGCCTGCTCCAGCCTGCCCAGCACCCTCAGCTTTTGAGCTTCAGGCACTGGCATGGGTGCAAGATATATCAGTCACCACCGTGCTGCAGAAAACAAAGGACATCTCAGCGTAGCAGGAGCCAAAGATACTTGAAAAACAGCTGCTTCTTGTTCAAACATGAAGTTTGCATCCATGCAAAGAGTCAGACCAGCCAAGAATAAAGTCTTGAGAAAGGGAAAGGATCTGCTTTAATCATCATGTGCTGGTGAGAGAGCCTGCTTTCTTACAGCTGAAATTCAGTGGTCATTACATTGCTCGTCTGCCTCCAGAGAAAATAAGTACCCCTGGGCCTGGCCATTCAGGAAGTTTTCAGTCCACCTCACTGTCTTCTCAGATAATCCATACATCAGCAGCTTGTCTGTGAGGATCTAATGTGAGACTGTCAAAATCCTCACAGAAGTAAGTCCAGGTAGACAGTATCCACTCCTCTCCTCTCATCTACCAGGCCAGTCACTTTATTACACACATTGGTCAAGCATGTTCTGAGGAAGTTGGACATCCCCTTAGTGAAACCATGCTGACTACTTCTGGTGACTTTGTCATCATTCATGAATCTGGGAATGGTTTCCAGGGATGAAGCTGGGGCTGATCAGCCTGTAGTTCCTTGGGTCCTCCTCATTGCCCTTCTTGAGGATAGCAGCAACATTTACTGTTCTGCAGGCTTCGTGCACTTGCTCCTCCTCCTTTACAGGAAAATATGCCAATTCTTAAAAGATGTGGTAAACATCAGAGTTGCTGAAGGGACTGCATGTAAAGGAGGTTTCTTCTGGATTGGCCTTGCTGGCACAGAACAGGCTTCAATATTTGCAAACACTTTGGAGGTAAAAGGTACCTCAGAAACCAGGGAGAGGATTATTTTGACTCCAGCCTTCTGTGTTTCGACTCCATCCACGGATTCACAAATGACATCTGGCATGCTTCTGCTCAGGCAGTCTCATGGACTATAAAATGTGAGTGCAAGGACAGGGAGAAAGAAGTTGAAGTCCCTGTGGGCTCCTCTCCCTAAGTTCTGGTGTGACACAGAGCTTGCAGCCTCCCAGTGACCAGTCCTGCTCCAGGGTCCCAGCTCTGCAGTGAACTGTGTCAACCATTCCCCACTCAGCAGAGGAAATGCCTTGATACTCATCCACACAGTAGAGGAAGTAACAACAACAACAACAAGATAATTAGAGGAAGATGTCCAATAGAGATGCAAATTAAACTCCCTCTACAAAGGCCTTTACAGATCCTTGGATTTTGTGTACTTATTACTTCTATTAAATGAGACATAGTGAAAGCCTCTCTTTGCCAAAAATCCTCTTTTACTCTTTCTCTCTGACTCCACTTAGCTAGTTCACTAACAAAAGGGCAAATTAAAGGAGAGATAAATACAATTTATTAAACACTTGGGACAGCTCGAAAAAGTGCCATGTATAAAATCTTCACACAACATACAATATTTTAAAAAGGTTTTCCTTTGCTGGAGGTTTTGAACTATTAATTAGCAGTAATATTCAAAAGTTTAGTGTTTCTTTTTCTCTACCAACCATTCCCTTGCAAGGAGCTTAACCAACTCCCTCCACACCATCCTTGTTGCTCCTCCTGTTTCCTCTTTGCATCAAAGCTTGCAGCAGCCACTGCTTGATCTAGATGGGAATAAAAGCACTAAATACACTTTTACTCTAGGTCACAGCTCAACAAAGAAGGGCTGTTTCTAGAAACAGGACAGGCTGCTTGTCTAATGTGGAAGGTTCCTGGCAGGCCAGCACACAGCCAGCTCAGTCTTATGGTCTGCAGTGCCAACATGCATGGTGAGACACTGGGTGGAGATCGTTAGGGGCTGGGTCAGTTGGTGGGAAGCAAGTTTTATGGATTCCCAGTGACAGGCTAAGCTCGTGGGGCAGCAGAGCCCATCACCAGGCTGATTTCTCACTGACTTCAAACAGGCAAGCACAAATTCTTTCTTTCTTCTGCCCAGCTGTGGCTTTGGACTCATCTCCTAAAGTCCTCACTTGCACCTTCAGGGGCCCCTGGGTTTCAGCAGGGACATCTTGTTCCTTGTGCACAACTGAGGCTGGATGAAGCTTCTGGTGGTGGAGATCTCTGAGGAGGCACTGCCATCAAATGGTGCACCTCCAAAAGGTGCACAGCAATCCCACGTGCCACTCCACCTGCCAACTATCTTTCTAGCTGTGATAGTTGGAGATCAGCCATCCTCAGCATGGATTTACCCACAAAGCCAGTAAAGACCAAAGCCCAGCTAGAACTTAATCTGGCTAGTAACATAAAAGATAATAAAAAATTTTTATATATACACCAATAGCAAAAGAAGGACTAAGGAGAATCTCCATCCTCTGTTGGATGCAAGGGGAAACACAGTGATCAAGGATGAGGAAAAGGCTCATGTACTAAATACCTTCTTTGCTTCAGCCTTTAATAGTAAGACCACACGTACTAAATACCTTCTTTGCTTCAGTCTTCAATAGTAAGACCAATTGTTCTCTGAGTGCTCAGCCCCCTGAGCTGGAAGACAGGGGTGGGGAGCACACTGAAACCCCATAATCCAAGAAGAAATGGTCAGTGAACTACTACACCACTTAGTTGCACACAAGTCTATGGGACCAGACGGGATCCACCCAAGGGTACTGAGGGAGCTGGTGGAAGTGCTCACCAAACCACTTTCCATCCTTTAGCAGCAGTCCTGGCTAACTGGGAAGGTCCCAGTTGACTGGAGGTTAGCAAATGTGACACCTGCCTATAAGAAGGGCTGGAAGGCAGATCTGGGGAACTGCAGGCACGCCAGCCTGATCTCAGTGACAGGGAAGATTGTGGAGCAGATCATCTTGAGTACCACCGTTAGACACATGCAGGACAAACAGGCGATCAGGCCAATTCAGCATGAAAGGCAGGTCCTGCTTGACTAACCTGATCTCCTTCTATGGCAAGGTGACCCACCCAATGGATGAGGGAAAGGCTGGATGTTGTTTACCTGTACTTTAGTAAAGCTCCCCACACCATTTCCCACAGAATTCTCCTGGAGAAACTGTCTGCTCATGGCTTGGATAGGTGTACATTCTGCTGGATAAAAAATTGGCTGGATGGCCAGTCCTGAAGAGTGGTGGTGAATGGAGCTAATCTGGTTGGTGACTGGTCCAGTCACAAGTGGTGTTCCCCAGGGCTCACCTGGGGTGTGTTCTCTTTAATTTCTTTATCAATGATCTGGATGAGGGGATCAAAGGGCACCCTCAGTAAGCTTGCAGATGACACCAAGTTGGGCATGTGTGTTATCTGTTTGAAGGTAGGGAGGCTCTGCAGAGCGTTCTGGACAGGATGGATCGATGGGCCAATGCCAGCTGTATGAGTTTCAACAAGGTCAAGCTCTGGATCCTGTACTAGAGTCACAACAACCCCAGGCAACACTGCAGGCTTGGGGAGGAGTGGCTGGAAACTGCCCTGTGGAAAAGGACCTGGGAATGCTGGTTGGCAACCAGCTGAATACGAGCCAATGTATGCCTGGGTGGCCAGGAAGGCCAACAGCATCCTGGCTTCTATCAGAAATAGTGTGGCCAGCAGGACTAGGGAAGTGATTGTCCCCCTGTACTCAGCACTGGTGAGGCTGCACCTTAAATACTGTGTTCAGTTTTGTGCCCCTCACTACAAGAAGGACTTCAGTGTCCTTTGGAGCTTCCTGTCCGAAGAAGGGCAATGAAGCTGATGAAGAGTCTAGAGCACAAGTCTTATGAGGAGCAGCTGAGGGAAATGGGGTTGTTTAGCCTGGAGAAAGGGAGGCTCAGGGGAGACCTTGTCATTCTCTATAGCTACCTGAAAGGAGCTTGCAGGAAGGTAGGCACTGGTCTCTTCTCCCAAGTAAAAAGTGACAGGACAAGAGGAAGTGGCCTCAGGTTGCACCAGCGGAGGTTTAGGACATTAGGAAAAACGTCTTCAGTAAAAGGGTTATCAAGCACTTGAACAGGCTTTCCAGAGAAATGGTGGAGTCACCATCCCTGGAGGTATTTAAAAGACCTGTAAATGTGGTGCTTAGGGGCGTGGTTTAGTGGTGGACTTGGCAGTGTTAGCTTTGCAGCTGTACTTGATCTTAAGTTCTCTTCCAACTGAAACGATTCAATGGTTCTATGCTTCTAAATGGCCGTGAGACCTTGGTGAATACTGGCCAGTATAAGACTCCAGGACACGGTGTGTCTGAGGCAGGACACGTAGCTTGGCTGGAGCTAACATTGCTGGATGTGAGTGGAGACAATATCCTAAAATAACCAGAGGCAATGTCAAGGGCATGGAGAGCACCCCAAGGAACGGGAGGCATATTCTGCCTGGCAGAAGGTCACACACGTTCACTCCCATGTGGAGTGGGAGTTGTGATGACTGCCTGAACCCACATTTCAGCCTTCAGGAGATATGAGGCAATTCAGTGTAGCTCTATCCTGTCTCACTGGAAGCTAAATGATGTCAAACCTAACCTTTGCTGCCAGAGGCTCAGAGCACGCTTGGGCACTTGCTGCTGAGGTGCTGTGTGATAACTTGCCAATCTGCAGTCACCTTTTGGAGCCTCCTAAGGAGTGCAAATCAAGAGCAACTCCATAAAAGTCAATTATACAAGTGCAAAGCATCAGCAATGAGCCTTCTGAGCACTTATCAGGAAGGCGAGGCCCGTTAGTCATGTGTTACTCAAAACTGTACAGAAAAAAATAAAAGCCTGGCTGGCACCCACCGAAGTAGCTGCTTCAAGCTAAGATTTATGGGAAATGGGCTGTGTAATGGGAAACATCTCTCCTTCAGCACTCACGTGCCACTAAACAGTTTTACTCTCTTCCATGTGTCCTTGCCAGTCATCTTTTGTCACAGTGAGCTCATTTTTTTTTTTTATTAACATCCTTTGGGATATTTTTTTTATTTAGCAAACATCTTCCTTGGGACTGAGTCAATGTAAAAAGTTCCTGTGGCATAACGAGAAAAAAGGGAGTTATGAGAACTGCTGTACTTCCAGCAAAGCTCCTGCCCCAGCACTTGGGTCAGCCCCCTGGGGAAAGGCAACCTGCCCCAGCTCTGGAGGCCAGGCACCAGGAGGACTTTGCTTATGATGCTGAGGTTGGTGGTGGTCCCTGGCACACGTCTGGCCTTGATGGAGTCCCCAGGCCTGAGAGACAGCTTACACAATGAACCACTCCTACAGTGGCATGGTCCCCTGAGCCAGCTGGTCTTCAGGGCTGGAGGTCCTGCAGGGGATCAGCTACCAGTATGGTTGTAAGGTGCTTTTTAATAAAAACCTGAATCCTCTTGTGCCTACCTCTCTGTCTGGAATGATATGTGCTCCTCAAAGCTGCGCACTGGCAGGAATGGGCTCCTCCTGTAGATATTAATAGCCTATGATTAGGTCATTTGCCAGCCCATCTTCTTATTTCACTTCTTCCCCAAGAACTTTGCAGTCCTGAAAACAGATCTTCTTTATGTCCTAGGTTTCAATGCTGGAGACTTTCTTACCAAAACCCAGGTGTTTCAGGGCCCAGGTGCAGGCACAGGAAAGAAAGGCCCCTACATGGCAGATGTGCTTGTGTTGCAAAGAGAAAGCAGTGATCTCCCAGCCAAACACTTCCTCAGTAGCAGTGGTGCAGTCTATCCTTGAAAGACTTGACCTAGAGCAAGCCTGTCCTTGAGAGAAGAGCACAGCCTGCTTTATATGGCAGATGGAGGCCGACTGAAATCACTCAAATGTCACAGCTCATTCTTAGGTGTGAAAAATCCTGGAGGGTTTCTTTAAACACTGAGCTGTGCAGGGGAAAGACAGCTAGCAGCAGCTCTGCTAGTCTGGTCAGAAAAGCACAGGACCATCTATCTCTGCTATATGGGCTATGTGTTGGCTGCACATGAAGCTGCTCTGTGTCATATGGCTGGAGTGCCCCAGGCAAGAAGAGGTGTCTTAGAGCTAAGGCATTTGCCTTTTTGTCATGAACTGGTTAATGGTTTTGGAGAGGGCAGCCATGGATGTGTATAACTGGAGTAAGCACCTGAGGGTGCACATATCTCACCAGGCAGGGCTGGTTTTTCATGTTGAGACCTCGTTCCTGAGCCCAGCTCCCCATCCTGGGCATGTCCCAGGCCAGCAGAGAAAGGATGGGAGTAGCACAGCCTGCAGCGAGAGGAGCTGAGGCAGCAGTGATGGGGTATGGCAGGACGTACCACCTCACACCACATCTGAGCCTTACAGTGCTGTGTCAAGGATTTATGAACAGCCTGAAATGTTCTCTAGGAGAGGGAAAGCACACGGTCATGACAAAGTGTACCTGAAAAAGGGCACTGAGCTTTTTTTCCTCCTGCATGTACAAATCCCTTCTCAGCAAATGTCTCTCTCCTTCGTGGGGCTGAACTCAGGACCGGGTAGCATCATAAGATAATGGCCACCATGGCCTTTGAGCAGGGTGTGTGCTAGTAACTAGACAATTTTCCCACCAGCTTATAGCAGTTACGAAGGTAGTGGCATGAAGAACTTAAAACCCAGAGCATCGTTGATGACGGATGTTCTCCCGGTGAACATAAATCCATCCCTCACTCTGCAGCCCCCACCAAGGCTGCAGACCACAGGCATGCACAGGAGATGTATGTGACCGTCAGCAACAGAGGGAGGGGGAGGCAGCTCTGTCTGTATGAGCACATTAGTCACTGCTGCCTACAGGGCTATTTTTAACTGCCTGTCCTCTCTGAGGGAACTCTTGCATACAGCATTCCTAACGGGAAGAGAGGGGCTTAACACCATCACCATTCCATGCTTCAGGAGAACAAAGCGCCTGTCAGCAAGAGTTATGCCCAGCCCTCTGCAAAGGCAGCTTACAGCCAAACAAGTTTGATTTCAGGAAACCACGACCCTCGGTCCCACCTCCACATTGGTGCATTTCTGCATTGGTGAGACCACATCTGGAATATTGTGTCCAGTTCTGGGCCCCTCAGTTCAAGAAGGACAGGGAGCTGCTGGAGAGAGTCCAGCGTAGGGCTACAAAGATGATTAGGGGAGTGGAGCATCTCCCTTATGAGGAAAGGCTGAGGGAGCTGGGTCTCTTTAGCCTGGAGAAAAGGCGACTGAGGGGTGACCTCATCAATGTTTACAAATATGTAAAGGGTGAGTGTCAGGAAGATGGGATTAAGCTTTTTTCAGTGATGACCTATGATAGGACAAGGGGTAATGGGTGCAAATTGGAGCATAGGAGGTTCAAGGTGAATATCAGGAAAAATTTTTTCACTGTGAGGGTGGCGGAGCACTGGAACAGGCTGCCCAGAGAGGTTGTGGAGTCTCCTTCACTGGAGTCCTTCAAAACCCGCCTGGACGCCTTCCTGTGTGATGTACTCTGGGTGACCCTGCTCTGGCAGGGGGGTTGGACTAGATGATCTTTCAAGGTCCCTTCCAACCCCTATGATTCTATGATTCTATGATTGCTGGCTGGGGCAGAGCTGAGCATGGCTGCACGGACCTGAGACCTATAACCAAGGATCATATCAACTTCAGCATTTGGATCCAGAGTCATTCAAGACTGATGGACCAAAGCAATAGTGCTTCAGAAGCCGCCCCATCCTTCAGGGGATTCAACAAACCAGTTGAAAAATGTTTGAACATCTCCCAGTCAGATTAGCTTGCAATAAACTAAGAACATGGCCTGGGTCAGCTGAGGACACGGTGTCACACTGCTCCTGTGCAGAGAGGTCTTTCCATACAGGACAGTCAGTGGCATACCCTGGTTTTTCAGTTGTGCCCCTCTACTTACAGTATTTATTATGTTTGACTAAATCCAAGGAACAGGCCTGGGAGAGGCTTTTCCTGAAGGGTGGGACATCCTGAGACTATGAGGGAGGAGCTCTTTGCCATTAGCAAAGGGTATCAGGATCCCAGGCGAACTCCTGCAGCTGGGAGGAACAAAAGGCAACACCAGGGCAAAGACGCTTTGAGGCTTTGCTGTAGACAGTGGTAGTAGCAGCTAATTTCATAAGAAAAGACAACTGAGGTGCAAACTCTTTCCATGTGCCACCCGCAGCAGTCCAGCCCCGTGCTCTGAAGCTGGGATGTGAGGGTGTCCCTGCTCCTGTGCTGCGGGGATGGGGATGCAGACAGTGCTGTCGGGGACCTGGCTGGTCCTGTAAACTCCTGGGCCATTCCAGTAACAACTCAGCCTCGTGTTTGTGTGTTCAGGCAACCCTGTCTTTATCCTTCTGCTGTATTAGCAGACCAAAAAAAATGTTCTCTGTATGGAAAAGGTCTGACTTTAGCAAAAGATGGTGGAGGCTGGCCAAAAATGGTACACGTGGCTCTGGGGAGAGGCAATTCCTACTGGATAGAAGGATATGGGGCAGAGGTAAATCCCCTCTGAGGACAGGGCTGGCCTGGAGCACAACTCTGCTCAGAACCGTTCACAGCCACTGGAGCAATGGGGACAAGCATCAGGAAGCAGCAGCCACTGAGAGAAGCTGAAGGAGAAAGGTCTTCTGCACTGGATCCCCACCACAGCCTGTGATTAGGAGGAGATGCCACACTCAGTGCCAGCACCTCTGCTGGGACATTCAGTGTCATGGTCCCCAGGATGCAGTGGAGTGGCATTTGCTATCCCAGGGATGTGTTTGGCCCCAGCCCCTCGCGTGGTCCAGCTGTGAAGCTGCAGGGACGTTTGCTTCGGGAGCGACGGTGCTCACCTCAGCCTGATCTTGCTCTTCTACACCCTGGTGGGAGAGGAATCACTTGGATTAGGGGAAAAATTGGCAGAATGCTGCAAAGGCTCCTGCAAGGTTTCAGTATCAACACAAATTTCAGCTTCTTGAAGCAATTTCTTGATCTAACCTCTAAACGCAGCAGTTTCATCCCAAAGGGCAGGGAAACATTCAGCTACCTGTTAGATTCCCTACCACTGGCTGTTTCTGTGGGAAAATGGAAGCTGACTATAAAAGCAAATGAATAATAGTAATACCCAGCAGGTCATTCCTTGCCATTTCAGTTGCATAATGCTACAAATCACACAAGTATTGGAGCACGGAGCTGGACTCTGGCTTTCCCCCAGCTCCTGTAAAGCAGAAATATCTCTGTGCTGGGGAAAACCTGGGAACAGAGATACAGATCTCTCCCTTTGTTCTCAAATTTGCTACCAAATACTTAAATCAAATGCCAGTCTCTCCTATCTGATATGAAGATGATGCCAAATAGTTGCTTGAGATACAAAAGCCACACGCTAATCCCTTTAAGGCCAAAACATCTGTAGAGTTTTTCTTTAAAATCAGTCACAGGTTTCAGGTTCTCTAGATGCTGCTGCTCCCATTTGCTGCATTTATTTCACTGAGGTGTCAGACTGATGTCAGAAAGGCAATAGCTGAGTGCTGCAGCTCATGTTCACATGTGTTGGACTGGAGAAGGCAAGAAGGTCCAGCTGCCCACAGCAAGGCATGGCCTCTACCAATGCATGGCCACGTCTGCCCCATGGCCCATACCAGCAGCTGCTGATGGCAGGTCCCCAGGCACCAGGCTCTGGCATCCTGTGCCAGCCTGAGGTTCATTGCTGGAAATCCCACCGTGGCAAAAGTGGAGCACAGAGCACACTTTGCTTTGGCTCCTGCGAGCACTTCCTTTGAGCTGTCACTATGTTCACACTCTTACAGGAGGAATTCGGTGACTGACTAGTAGAGATCGTATCAAAGGCAGTGATGTTAAAGGAAAAAGTGGTCACCCTTTGTACTCCCGTCCTGGGATGCTGCAGGAGACATCACGAGCTGCTCAGACCATAGGCAGAACAGTCTTTAAAAGGGAGGAGCAATTTCCATGTCTGAAAAGAATGAACAAGCCCCAGAATCAGATAAGAAACAAATTGATTTAATGTATGCATTGTCCTTGGGTAGGAAAATCTGCTGATCAATCCCAAAGGCACATCTCGACACAGAGATTTGTTTCTAAGGAGATGGAGATCATGAAGCCTTTTGGACGTTTAGGAACACGTAGCTTTCTCTCCTGTTTATTGGTCCCACGTGCAATGTGCATGCTGCATTATTGCACCACATTATTAAAGATGTAAATGAGAATGAGATAAGAAAGTGTCAGCAAGGCAGAAACCACTTTCCTTTTTCCCCAGCACCGTCTGTTCTCGGTCCCCAGAGCACTATCACACTTTCCTCATTAAAGATGGAAGCCAGTGTGAGCTGGAGCCCCTTGCTTCCCTGAACTCAAACATCCAAATGAAACCATGCCTCCTTCCTAATGGGGAAATGTGTCTGGCCAGCAGAGACTCCAGACAGATATACAGCAAGTTTTTCTTGTGAAAGGTATTTTACCTTGTATTCACTGGGACAAGAGAGAGTGAGAGCTGGGTACCACTCAGGAGTGAGGAGACCTGCTATCAAACCCCACTTCAGGGGACAGCTGGTGTAAAAAGACACATCATTCCATTCATCTTAGGGGGGACTAAATGCAGATACATATCTTCATGTCTATAATATGGAGACATATTTATGTGTGTGCACTCAATGGCCTAAAGAACATTTACTTTTCCTGTGCATACAAACCCACAAAATAATATTTATATTTAATGAAACATCAAACTCTGGAACACTGTTCTAACATAGTAAATTAGGTTAAAATCAATTAGTGATCTATGGTCTTTCTTATCCAGAGACATCTTACTAGCCAAGAAGTAAATGATAGTGCCTCTTCCAGCCCTGCTGCAGGGAGTGGAAGGGGAGAGAAAGAAAGGAGAGGGAAGGGGAGGAGGAGAGGGGAGGATTAAGGCCTTAGTCTATCTGTTCTTTGAGGAATTAGCTTTTGTGTATGACTTTTCTTCAAGAGGTAAGACCTGGATCATGTGCTCAAAAGCAGACCTATTTTTTCCCACCAGTGAGGCTACTGAAAATTTCACTTTCCCTATGTGTCCTTAGATCACTACACAATTAGCTGGAACAACCTTGCAGCCAGTACTTCTCATCTGCAAAATTCGGGCCTGTTGGGATGCATGCTCCAGATCCAGGGCAGACACCCAGCAGGGAAGTGTCTCCATGCCAGGCTGCAATTTTTGCAGCAGCTCCAGCTCTTTGCCCAGCCCCTGCACACCCTGCCTTGCTCCCTCAGATGCTCTGCCTGGATTAGCCTCATGTTTTAGCTAGTCTGTGGCTTTCCTAAGGGCTTGTCTCTGCTTTTACAGGCTGGCCACAGAGTCCCTGGGATTCAGGTTTGCTCAGGACAAATCTTCCCCCATCACTACGTTCCTGAGTGGGCTGTCCTTGGGCAGGTAGCAACAATGGTGGGCATTAAATGCAGGCAAATAAATAAGGAACTGGTGCTTGCTGCAACAGATGAGCAAACTGCCAACACAGCACCTGTGGCTTCCTAGTCCTAAAAGCTGTGGGGTGAAGTAGGGGCACCCCAACAGTGAGGGAAGCCCTTGGGGTTTTGCTAACAGTGTTTCAGCCTCTTTATAGCAAAATTGAGCACTGCTGTTTCCCATCTGTCTCTCTGCTGGTGGCACTGTGTTGGTGTTAACAGCAACAGGTACTTTCAATCATCAGAAAATTATCTTGTCCCATGTGCAATGCAAGCCTGTACCCATATCAGCCTCCCCACTGGAAGAAGCAAAGGAAGCCTGAGGGCATCTACCCAAGTGCTTTGCCTTGGTTCAAGTGTGAGCATCTTGAAGAGACTCTTCTCCCCAGCTGCTGCTTCAGCTCAGATGAAGGAAAGCTCCCAGAGAGAATAACAAACCTTTCAGATAAGATGCCTGAGTGTTCAGCCCTGGAGGGCTCCCCTGAAGAGCCCTTGCTCCATGGGACGGGTGAAAGGTGGCTCAAGGCAGCCCCTAGGTGTGCAGAACAAACAGTGGGGCCCTGGTGTTGGCTTCCAGCAGCACAGCCTGCTCCCCTCGCTGCCTCCTCGTTCTCCTCCCTACCTCCCAGTCTCCTCTTCCTTGTCCCACCATGTGCATTTGTAGAAGTGTATTTCCAGCACCTCTCCCACCCCCCCTGCAGCAGCAGGAGACAACAGCCACGGGGTTGGGATCCTGACACCTGAGGAGGCCTCAGAAGGAGCTGAGAAATGGGGCTCCTAATTAGCTGCTCCCACAGCCCCACTAGCTGATTTCCAGCTGCCCATGACTGGTGGTGATGGCAGAGCCCCCGAGGCCCTTGCCAAGAGCAGGTTGTATTTGTTTATTTGGCTCAGGTGCTAAGGCACCTCAGGATGGGGCTGGGTTAGATTTCCTTGCACACAGGTGAAAAATGGAGCAATGGGCCAAGGGCTCAACTGGTGTCCTCACTTTGGGGTCAATCCATGAAGCACCCAAAGGAGGTCAGAGCACACCTGAGCACTCTCTGGTTCCCTTCCATTCCTCTGTTTATTTTAAAAAGCAGCACATGCCCACATTAAGTTGGAATAATTTCGGTGTGACAGGAGGCATGGAGGGCTATTTGTGCCTTGAGCTCCTTTTGAAAATTTGAGCTTAATTACTGCTTGCAAAGAGCCTGGAGTTTCTGTAGAAGACCACATGGAGAAAAGGCATGATCTTAGTTTTACACATAGAAGGTGTTATGGAGGTGTGTGGCCCTTCGGATAACTCATCAATGAAATATTGTTTCATCATTGCATGAGATAAGCAGCTATTTTCTTTGGCTCAATGGGCTGACACCAAACGCAGATTTTGAAAAATCAGGAAGAGGTTGGGGCACCACTCTCCTGCCCCTGTCCTCACAGGATGGTGCTTAATTTTTGGATGCAAACCAGTGTAAACAGAGAACTTGTCTTATTAAAATCCTGTGGCCAGTTGCAGGTACAGTTCCCTTTCATTATTTCAAAAATATTTATCACCCAGGCTTTCCAAAACAGATCAGTAATCCAACTGATTTCAGGAAAGCAAAAGGTATTTTTCTCCTCAAGTATCCATTCTTGTGGGTTTTAAAACGTTCTTCACTTTGGGTCTGAAAGGAACCTGGAGTGAATATGAAATCTGTGCAAGAGCAGGGTGAAAACCCTTGGCAAATGTTTTCCTATTATCTTCATGAGAGCTTGAAAAACCACAGAGCAACAGGTTGTGCCCCTGCCTTATCCCATTTCCTCTTCCAGACCTGCAGACACCTTCTCCTCTTGCCTGCTCCTGGCATCTCACCCCCTGTGCTGGGTCACAGAGAAGAGGAAATGCTGGTGGGGTTAATGGCACATGAGGCAACACGCCTGGGTTCAGTCATCCCTGGCACACCACCAGTGCAGGTGATCCTACAGGGTGTCAGTATTCCACTGACATCACACCACAGCCACGGTCTACCAGCTGATCCTGGAAATATTGAATGGCTTCACAGCCAGAGAATGTTGTGTTGTGTTGTGTTGTGTTGTTTTCTACTGACAGGAGGTCTCAGAGCCCTCTGCTCCTCTGCTTAGGGCTGTTGCTATTCACATGAGCTGTCAGTCTCCAGGAGACAACACTGGGCTCCCTTCCTGCTGCTGAAATGGGGGGATGTCACAAGTGGGTGATTTAGACCACTTAAAAAATCACCACCAAAGGGATTAGCAAAAGTATTTAATATATAAAAAAATACAGTTTTTTAATATAATGTTTTAAAAGTGTGATTTAACAAAGTACAAAAACAAGGTTCACTCTCTCACTTGTGCAGCACAATCAATTGAACAACAGTTTAAAACTACCAAGGCACCAACCAAAGCTACTAAGACAAAATCAAAGTTACCATACTGCAAGGTTATGCACTGTATTGGTCACTCACAAAAGGTCTGCTGCCAGTAAAAGGTCTCTGCTGAGAGGTGTCCCAGCTCAAGGGGAGACCACCACTACGCAGGAGGCTGCTTGGCTGACAGAGCTCAAAGAATTTTTCATATTTATGGAAAAAAAAATGGTTGACTTGTAATCAAAATACACGTGATGGGATAGGTAGGTGTGATACTCCTCATACCCACAGCTTTCTTTGTTCCTTGATAAATGGGTCTTGGACAAACCACTCACTACTTATGTGTTAGTTGTGTGACCAGTGGTCCCAGCTCACACCCCCCGGTGCTCACTGTGACACTCTGCTCCTTTGGGGGTTTTTAGAGAACAGATTCAAAATAGGGGTTTTGGCCCATTTACAGCTCAGGCCTTTACCTCTTTAGAGCCTGTACCAAAAACACCACTGGCTTGGTTAAGGGCTTGAATGCACCTGTCCCAGGTGAGCAGTCACATGTCTCCAAGGATGCAGTGGCACAGCACAGTTGAGGCCTGCAGCAGGGCAAAAATTGCTTCAGTTTAAACACCCAAAAATGAAAGCTGAATGAAACAGAGAAGTCTCCTTCTCAACGAACTTGTGGGTTTCAAAAGTTTTATCTTCTTTAAAAAAAGCTGTCACAGCTGTTCACAAATCTCAGCCCGCATTTTTGGTTCAAATATAAAACGAAATTGTAATTTTATCGTTTTAGAGGAGAAGTGATACTCCAGAAGAAAACCTACTCCCATTGTTTCTGGTCGGTGCTTTCTTTTTACTGTTTTGGTTTGGAGGTTTTGTTTGTCTGCTTGAGATTCTGCTTTTCTGTGGCAGCTTGAGGCAGAGATGTTTTCTGAAACCTTCAGGTTTCCCGACGAGCCCCGGCCCTTCCACTTACAGCTCTCCCAGAATTAACAGGTATGAACTGATTCTTTAAAGACTTCCTGTGAAAATGCACTTTTGCCATGAGGTGAGCACATGCAGAGAGGGAGAGACCTCTGCTGACCCACAGGCGACAGCCCACCATGGCCTGAGAGGGGACTAGCCCCGCCTGGGACAAACCACCATCTCTCCATTGAAGAGACAAAGCTTCACTGATACGAAGCTCCTCGTGCACCCACTGCCAGTACATTTTTTGGCTGTCTTGTCTGCTAACGAATGACCCAAAGCACATGTGCAGGAGCAGGCCCAAAATAATGCTTGTGGCATGGCTCCAGCAGAAGGCTCTCAGCCTGGAACAGCCTCCCAGCAGCTGGCAGGCAGCAGTGGCCGGCCCCTCTGCTCACAGCTCAGGGGAGACCCAGCGTGACTTCTGGGGAGAAAGTCCCCTCAGGCAGGATCGATTGCACCTAAGTTTAGATGCCTACAGCCTGCAGCTGAGCAAGCTGGCCAGTGTCCCTTTCAGAGGACTTTCAGAGGGTGTGTCATCTCGCCCCAGGTTCGATGAAGGTCAGATGAAGCAGCCTGGAAACACCAGTTGTTTTCATTGACTAAAAAAGGGTTCTCAGCTGCCACCTCTGAGATAGGAAACACCACCCTTGAGGTTCAGTTCCACTGCCTGAACAATCATAGAATCATAGAATCATA
>NW_008615551.1:0-3547 GCF_000691845.1 Merops nubicus
TCCTTCTTGAACTGAGGGGCCAAGAACAAAGAATTGATCTTTCAACTCAGAGCCAAAAACTGAGATTCAAACTTCTACTCTCTGCATAGTAAGAGGACAATTAGGTTGCTCCATGACTCCAGGGTGTTTATTCTCTTGTAAGCAGTTTACATGCAGATACGATCTTACCACATTCCTGGTAAGGATCTGTAAATCCTTCCTTTGGAGGCTGCTTAAACACTGTAGCCATCAAGACAGTGAGTATGTATGGTCACGTCAATGCCATTAAATTCTGGACAATAATAGTCCAAAATGATAATTAAAAAACTAAAGTCCCGCTTGAAGAATGATTTTTACTTTGAGCCTCAAATGGTTTTGTATTATATTTTCCAATTTTTTTTAAATGCAATATCAGAGTATTAAAAAACATAATTTGTATTGCTAGACTTAAGGTATGACACCCAGTTCTGAGTGAGAGCTACTTCCAGTTAATACTTTTCTGGAATTGCTACTAATCCTTGAGCAATATTCCATTCACCTTAAGGTGTAACTCAGCCTGAGTAATGGCTTGTTCTTGCTGCTCTTCAGTCCTGAGCAACCTTTATAAGACACTCAGCATTTCCTCCCTCTTCAGTACCAGTTTCTTATCTATGAAGGAAAAACAAGAGTCAAAATAATCCTAGACCCTACAGAGTTTATGCAACCACTGAAAATCTCATTCTGCTAACAACCACTGATACCTATTTCAAGGACAGTGGTTCTTTCTCTTCAGCACCTGAAGCCCTATTAGTGTGTGCAGAAGTTGTTTTCCTGGAAAAAAAATAATCTTTCTCTATGTATGAAACATCCACTTCACAGCTAAGCTATGGGATTCCAAACCATGTGGCAGAAGTTACAGACAAACCCCTTGACTGGTGGTGAGCCAAATGGCACAGAGCATTTCATTTTAAAATCCTCTGTCAGAGGCACAAGTTTATTTAAGACAACAGAAGGAGCTGTGCATAGCATTTTTTTCATTCCTGCTTCTGGGTGCTTTCCAGTGAGACATCCCAAGATATTGTGTCATAGCTAATGCAGCTGTTGTGAGTTCAGTAAACAGATTTATTTTCCTAATTTTTAATCTACTCAGTAGATTAAAAGAACAGTAACAGCTGCTTATCAAAAGTAGTGCAACTCAAGGTTCATGTTTATTCCTTTTTTATTATTTCAGCTCCCATCTGGACAACTACTTTTCCTTGATTATTGAAATGGAACCAATATTTGCTGCTTAGAGCATCAAAAATGCTCACTTTAGACAGTACCGAGACAGTTTCACCAACAGAAGACCCTAAGAAAAGTGCATCTACTCAGAGAGCTGGAATATAGTAATAAAATGTTAGGGACAGTTGAACTGAATGACAAATGTGACTTTTGTTGCTTCAGTTTAAATTATTTTTTCTTAGTTGGATGTCCTACACAAGTACTGAAGCTTCCATATTTCAGCTCTTTTTCGTCACTACGGTTCTATCTCTGCTGACAACTGGGGAGAGTTACACAGATGACAAAGTGCCTGAGCCTCACAGACCCACACTGAAGCAGTTCTCACCCGACACTTGTCTCCACTTCAGTAGCATCTATTTCAGGCCCCACATCCCACCCCACACCCTGCTTGACCATTCCACCCAGGTTTGCCTTTTAATATCTGCTGCCACTGTAAGGAGTTCCTGCATTCTTTAATGGTAGTGAAAGGTGCCCAACTGAGTAGGGGTATCTGAGTTCTGCTCTCACATTTCAAGGTCCTACCTTTGACACTTGAAGGGGTCTTTTCTGCTCGGAACCCCCCTGCAGCCGGAAGCCCCAGGGGGCACCTCCAGACAGAGTGATGAGCATTTCTTCTTCAGCTCCCATGGTTTCCGCACTTTGGGTATTTTGTCTTCCCAACTTCAAAACAGACTCCAGTTTTCAGCAGGCAGTATCTTCTACTCCCATCTCCACAGTTCACACCACGACTCTCCAGTCCCCCAAAAGGCCCTCTGCTCGCCTTCTCCTTCAAATTCACACACACACACAAGAGGAGAAGTGAGACTGTCAAGCCCAGCCTTCACTGCTCTTCTGGACTCTCAGCTGCTGCTCTGCCTATGATTAGACATTTGATTCTGCTCTTGGTAAGGGGCCAGAGTTGTCCTACACACGTGTCATGTCAATCTCACCCTCTGTGCCCCCCCACATACACCATGGATCTCTCACCGGAGCATGGCTGAAAATAGCACACCTCCTGTCCCTCCAGAGCTTTGTCTGACACTCTCAAAGCTGGAAGCATTTCAACAAAAATTTTATTTCCACTTCCCATTCCAAATGCAAATCCTAGTCACCCAGCACTCGGGTTTCATTAGTGTGAGTTTCAGGCAAGGACGTGACACAGGCACAAACTTGTACAAGATCAGGTGATAGCACCTGACCCTGACAAAATTAACAAAACCAGATTGCAAGTGATGGGCTCTCCACTGGCCTTTTCTCTGTGCAGCTGACGTTACTACACAGCAGCATGATGTGTCTGCCTGAAAAACACAGGCAGACTAGAGATGTAACGTACTCCCTCTGCAGCTTCCTGCTCCCTGACATCCCCTACAGCCACTCCTAATATTAGACATGGGACCAGAATAGCCAGGATTAGCTACACAGATGGGATTCAAACAATACTCTGCAGGGCACCACATATATATGCTCCCCAATGACCAAGAGAACAGCTTTGCACCCAGGTCGTAGAATAGTTTGGATTGGAAGGGACAAAGTCATCCAGCCCAACCTTCCTGCGGTGACCAGGGACATCTTCAACTCAGTCAGGTTGCTCAGAGCCTGGTCCAAGCAGACCTTGAATGTTCCTGGGGATGGAGCATGCACAACTTCCCTGGGTAACCTGTTCCAGTCTTTCACCACCTTTGTTGTAAAAAAGGTCTTCCTTATACCTCATCTAAATCTTCGTCCTTTACTGTAAAACCATTACTCTGTGTCCTACTGCTAGAAGCACTACTAGAAAGCCTGTCTCCATCGTTCTTATAAATCCTCTTTAAGTACTGGAAGGCCACTGTAAGGTCTCCCCAGAGCCTTCTCTTCTCCAGGCTGAACAACCCAAACTCTCTCAGCCTTTCTTCAAAAGGTATTCATCCCTCTGATCATTTTTGTGGCACTCCACTTGACCTGCTCCAAGTCCACATCTTTCCTGAACTGAGAGTCCAGAGCTGGATGCAGGACTCTAGGTGGGGTCTCAGTGCAGTCGAGTCCTTCACCGCTTTGTCTGCTGGACCATGACAGACAAGACCTCTCAGCTGTCCTAAGACACGTTGATCCCTTGGAGGGATAGAACAAATAAAATCTGTGTTCCCTCTTTGCTAAAGGGCTTAAAATATAATTTTCTGTTCAGATCCTGAGGACACACTCGTCTCCTATTTCGCACGTGCTCAGCTCTCGGCGACTAAAAGGCCTCTAGCCCCTCTCCGCCACACGCCTGTATCCTGACGTTCCAAGGCTGCCGCCTCGCTGGGTCGCGCTGCCCAGATGCCCGCTCCGCTGCCAGCGCCGTAACACCGGG
>NW_008615552.1:0-32923 GCF_000691845.1 Merops nubicus
TATAAATATATTTATTTATCGAAATAAAAAAAAAAAGATTACATAGCTTATAAATAAAAAAAATAGTTTTTCAAGTATGAAAAGGGACAATGCAGCCATATGGATATTTGATAGGGTACTAGGTTATCTTAAAATGGGAAAACTTAGAAGAAAGGTAGGTTTTTATTTAGGTTCCAAGGTGTATGTCAAAATAATGTATGAAAATGAGATTTCACTCATTTTTCTATGTGACATTTTATTAATTGTTAAACTCTTTTTCTTAGAAGTATTTTTTACTGGATTATGAACAATTTCCCTTTTAAATAAGTGTGTGTGTGTGTTTACAGGAGGTTGTTAGCAAAACATGTCTCTAAGGCTCATTTATAGTCAGACTTAAGTAATTAAGTATTACTTAGTGCTCATTGCACTTAATTCAGTTGGCTAAATCAATTAACAAACAGGTAAAGGCAAATTTGATCAATTTCCAGAGAGATGCCTTAAACCCAGAAGCAGATAAAACTGCATTCCGTGTGCGCTTACCAAACTAGAATGCAAGCAAGATCTGTTGATTAGATTTTTGTTTTTGCAATAGTTTCACACATGAAATTAGAAAAGAAAACAAACAAACAAACAAAAACCACAAACAAACAAACAAAAGTTTCCTTAGTACCATAAACTTCTGTTGTGACAGAAACAGTTGAAATAATTGACTTAGGTTCTCACCTGGATTTAGCTTTTATTCAACATTATACCACCACTATATGCAGGTTAGCGACAATGGAAGCCAAATGTCCGAGATTTTTCTGGTTTTGTTGCATTTAAAATGATCAGTTAATGTTGTTCTGATATGGAAGATGAGCAAATCTGGGGATACTGGAATTCCGAGCGGAATTAAACCACTTTTGTTAGTTCTCCTAATTATATGGATCCTGAACCACACCAGCCGGCGTGCTCTTACCTTGATAGCTGTCGGAATTGGATGATCTACTCATACAAATAAGCACCAAGATCTACTACACACAGGTGTCAAGCTCTGTCTCACCTTGTTGTCTGACAGATGCAATATTCTCCCCAACATGACTCCCCTCTCTGGTTTGACGAAATGCCTTAAGGATATTGAACTAGGGTAAGCCAGGTGCATCCATGGACTTATACCTGCTTTTAGAAAGTGGACAGCAGTGCTTGATTTTTGTTGCTGCCTTTTTTATAGTGTGCATCAGGCTAACTAGATGGAAAAGACAAACAATTTTATGATGGTTCATGGTGGGGGTGTGCAGATATCCATAGCAATACTGTCACACTTTGAAGTCACTCTGCTTCCTATTAAATAAAAGGCTTTTCCAGAGAGCCTCAACACTTCTCTGCTCCTCAAGAGGTAAGAATGTTGTGACAGGCTGAATCTATACTGGCATAGTAATGTGTCTGGTAAGTTCAAAGGCTCTACTGCAGCCTGTTTCCTGGGGTTTCAGTTGTATTCAATTAATTAGTATCAATGTGCCATAAAAAAAAATAGGTGTCATTAGTGGATCAGCAAGAAAAGCCCTCAACCAAACAATTCAGGAATCAACTGTGAGTGTAAACACATATTACACAGCCAAACTGAATTTTTGGCATACACATCTAACTTGAATTAACAACCGAGACAGCAAATGTTCCCACAGTAGAGCCCTATCTCTGATACTACAATGCCATTGTTTCTATTTTTTATCTGTCTGAGCTTGAGAATATGGCCTTTATCCAAAGACATGATGATATTTCTCCCTGATCATTGCAGCAATTGCCTCTGGAGGAATTGTGGAAAGTGAACCAAGTGACTATCGCCATTTGAGTGATGGCTATTACTTAACCCTTCCTAACAAAGTAACACTTGGCTTCTAACCTGCACACCCGTATATGCAGGGTAGCTAATACTAACAAATTTCCCAATGTGAGTTTGAGGGTTTTCTAGATGTACAATGCAGGGATAGGTAGAAGCCAAATGCAGACTTTCTCATTGTCTCTCACAAGGGAAACCGGTTGTCATAAACATAAATGAAATGTTATAAGTCCTTGTCTTTCCAGGAGCCATGCTTGATGGTGTACATTGGCTTTTAACCACTTAATATTTCAGCCTTTTGACCACTTAAATGTATTTCAATGACTGCTGCAATACATGCAGTCAGAGATATAAAATAGTCTGTTAATAAAAAGTTTGTTTTGGAGTAGTTCCTGTGGAAAACCACAATTTCATCTTAGATTTGAGATTTAGCCCCACTGCTAAAGTCTTCTGCTGTGGGAAAGTTTCGTACTATCTGCAGCAGTAAGTTGGAGAAGAGCTATGGGAGATGCTGAGGTGCAGAATACCAGCCTAAGGGGAAATAACACTTCAGAAATGGGAGGCAGGGACTGGGGATGTGTCTACGTTTAGCCAGTATCTGGGGTTAAACTATACTAGTTGCTTTATCACCCAGTGACCCCTCTCCAGCAGAGGAGGAGGATCAGGAGAGAAGAGACCCACAGGTTGAAATGATAAATTGATTTAATGACACAGCAAAACTAATACCAATATACAGTATAAAAACTTGTACTCAGCCCAGTAAATGTATAACAGTCATAATAAGTAGGACGACAGTCTTCTGGAAAGGAAGAGGTAAGGACCAGGGTCAGGAGAAGCCCAAGCAAACCTCTCCCTATATAAAGAGTGTGATGTTTATGGTATGCAATAGACCCGTAAGCCAACTCATATCAACTGTGCTGCCTGACTCAAAACTGCCAATGGCCTGCAGACCATGGCTGGCTCATGATTCTGTTGTAGCGAAACCAGGAGAGGATGCAATGGAGAGACTGCTGCTCCTGGAGGACACTGAAGAGGTACCATTCCACAGCACTAGGCAAGGAAAGAAAGATCTACCAACTCTACAAGTCCTAAAGCCATTGCCATGGTACTTCTTTGTGTTAATAAAATTTTTATGTTTCCAAGGTGATTTAAATAACCAAATGTCCATTTATGACACAGAGGAAATAAGCTTGTGAGAAGATTTGGAGTAAGAAGTGAGTCACTTCTTCCAAAAGGCTTTTCTGTGTCTTTAATGAATATTAATTAACGTCAGTAACCATCGTATTAGGCGGTATCAAATACCTGACTGCAGATACAAAGTTGTATGAGTTTATCTAATGAGATTCCTAAGTCCTACAATAATTGCTCTTAAAAGGAAGGAGAGAAATTGAAATATTTATCTATCAGATTTCATGATGATAGTTTATTCTAGTATAAACTGTGAAGATGAATCTGAAATCTTTTTAATGCACTACTAATTAGCTGCCAAGAAAACTATTTAATTGAGTTTCCATTTCTTTTACTAATCCTGTGCTGCTGGTGCAACTTTTGACTCTTCAGATTCAGGCTTGCCCTTCAGACAGACTGGTTCTTCAACATATCAAAGTGTATAGTTTTTCATGTTGAGCATGGATTTTCTTTCCGTTCTCTAGAAATCGTCAGTGGAACATAAGCCTTATTTCTCTTCTAGTTCTATGGCTACACACTCTATGATGCTATGGTCTAGAAATGGATAACAGAACTTCTTTTATGCCTTTTATGGAGAGGGAATCAAACATGCTCAAAGTTCCTTTGAGCAAAGAAGTATCTTTGGTCATGCTTTCATTACTGCATTTCAGGGTAGCTTGGTATTTGATATGTTGCCCTCATAAAAGTGAAGGCAGTTTTAATGCTCAGTTTGTCTTTGCTGACCACTGTGTATTTCTTATCTCTCAGCACAGATCTTACACTGGTGACACACAAACAGATGTATCTACCTTTTCTGCAGCCTTAGAGGCTTAAGAAGATTGTATTTTACTTTTAGCTCTCTTGTAAACTAGGCTGGGTATACTTCCATCAAGACAGTTTTGCTAGAAGTCCTCTTGGATTCATTGAAGAAGAGAACTGATGTACAAATGTATTTGCACGATTTACGCTTGTCCTCCCCACTTATGGAGCAAAAGAGACATAACCTAAATGTTTGATTTGTTTGTTTTTTTTTTTTTCCTCATAGAGCTGTTAAACTGCAACAGTTAATAATGAACTATATTACCACATGTAGCTGAAATCCTTATAATTGGTTTGAATGTGATTAAAGAAACCCCTTAGCCTTAAGGCTTTTTGAGAGTTTCCTTCATTTTGCTGACTGAAAAAGGTTGTCATACTTGATCTAACATCAAAAGTGTGGAGAGAAAAACAGAAGCAAACCAAACTCCATTTTTTAATTTTTTTTCTTTTTTTTTGAGGCTGAGTAGGAAATTTGTAAGCTACATGAGTACAAATAATTATGCCTCTTCACACTGTACTTGTTAAGGTGTAGAGTCTTTTTATTCTTGGGGGATTTTGAAGAAAGAGTTCCCACTGTATGGGTGAATTGCTTCAATGGGTGGCCCAGTTCCATGGAAAGTACATAGCCTATAGGTAAAACTGAAGGGAGCAGAAACCTTCATTAATTTACAAAACACATCTGTTTTCACCATCTTGGCTTTATTTGACAGTTATTTCTAAGCCCTGTAAATCATGCGCCTAGACATAATTTTGGAGACTGCAAACACAAATTAGGGATTTCCCCTTTACTTTCACAAAAAAGAGAACATTTGTTTGCTTTTTTCTTGATGTCACTATTTTTAATTATGGTTAAGGATGGATGAGAGGTGAATAACCGTTTAAAATATATGGGCCAGATTCTCACATTTGCATTAGTTTATCTCAGTAGAGGATCTGACTTTTATGATATTAAATCAATTGAAGGCAGTGGAATTACCTAACCTCATCAACAGTGTCAGCTTGAAGTGAGTACAGCAATGCTTCTGAAAGGAAAGCAAAATACACAGACATAAGAAGCAGAGAGGGTCTTAGGACAGATGGATTGGAGTAGATGGTCCAGCTACCTACCAAAATGGTGGAGGCAAAACAGGATGATTTTAACCGAAAACGGGGAGTAGAGGTTTCTCATGTTAACTGCTGGCTCCCTGCTTTAATGTTATTATGTTTATGATGATAGGGCCTGATGGCTTAAAAAAAAAGCAACCAAAAACAAACCAAAAAAACCCCAAACCAACAACAATCCAACAAGGTCTTAGAATTTCTCTAAATTACTTGTTGCAGAGAAGAGGCACAAACAGGATAGAGAGAAGGCTCAACTGCAATAATAGGGTGAATGCAACAATAGCAGATGATACTCTGTTGTGATGATTTGGGAGGGAATATGTGGTGAGGTGAGGAAGATTACTTAAAGAAAATGGGATGAAGGAAAGAAAAAGTGAAAGAGATAGGACAAAAAACCAAGAGGATAGAGGGGCAGCTGTAGTTAAGGAGAAGACGAAAGGAGAGCTGTCTTAAGCTGGTTACTCTCTTTCTATACCTTGTGGGTCTTGCTTTGACCACTTTTGCAAACATTCTACATAGTTCGTTCCCCAGGGTGAGTTCCCCAAAAGCAAAGGCATCTCTCCAAAATATGACGGGTTCTGGGCAAGGAAGCTGAACCTTGCCTTGACTGCTTTCTAGTTAGTCTTTTTTTTCCCTGATTTCACTGCCGTTTCTTTTAACTTGGCAGCTTATCTAATCATGATAGTTTCTCCAGGTGTGAAAGCAGCCATCATCTGAAGATGAAAAGTGCTATAAAAATGCTCAATCATTCTTTTTCATGTTAGGCTTTGCAATGAGACTGGTTTCTAACTTGTCATCTGTCTGTTCTTGTTCTTTATAACATCTTTAATGAATCTGCTATCATCAAACTAAGCTCTGAGATGAGATCAGGAATGTATATTATAATTTGAAAGAACTGAAGGTGAGGATGACTCTACAACAGGAATGTTTTTAACATTTATTATTTTGGAGGGGCTTCTATGACTACCAGTGGTGTAAGCTTTAGGCTGAACTAATCAGTATGCAGGTGCTGTTCTGCCACCTAAATCTGTCTGAAACAGGAGGACAGCTCAGATCAAGAAGAGACTTGGCAAGTTTGAAATGGGTGGACAGTCCTCAAATCTCTGTGAAGGTTTCAGTAAAACGTTTGTAGTTAAGAACTTCTTTGGTCTTCTGGCACAAAAAAAAAAAAAAAAAAAAAAAAAAAAGTGGTAAAAGTTTTCTGGGTAAAATCTTGTGGAAAAACCTTTCAATCTATAGGAAGTAAACACATAAGCCTTTTACTAAACATACCTATGATAAATTTTGAAGTTAAAGCTTTTATCCTGGGCATATTTGACAAAGATGCTTTTGCATTGCAGGATGGGCTTACAGTTTTTCTGAGCTTTCTCTCTGTGTGAGACAAGCTCCCCACTGTTAAGGTTAAATATTAAAACTAAAGGGAAAAATAGCAATATCAATAGTGGCGTAATTTTAACTGCTGTGTTTGCTGGAATAGTCCAACCTTTTATTCCTTCAGTTTGATATTTTTCCATTATTAGCCTTTGAATAAACTCGGACCTTACCTTGATGTATCTTTTTTTACTTTCTAACCTAAATCATAATAGCAGCTATGAGAGAAAAATTCACACATGAAAAACTTTAAACTTCCATTAAATTTTATCAGGTATGTCCATTTACTCACCATAAACCACACACTTAACTGACTAACCCTTAAATTCTGCATGTTTATTATTCATTATAAACATAATTTCTGAGTTAAAAACTTTAACTCAGAAAATTTAACAAGAAATGCTTCAGTAGCTTCAAAAAGAGAGAGACTTTAGCTCTATGAATTCTCTAGTTTATTTGGTTATGCCAGTAATTAGTTTTCTGAGATTGTGAAGCACATTTATCACCTATGATCTGCTAGATACAGCCAGTAGCTCAGAAATATATCAGGTTTTAACACAAAAGAAGTTCAGAAAGCGTCTTCTAGCTGGATTTATGGTGTTATGCACTTAAAGTCACTGATTCTGGGGCAGCAGCAGTAGTTTTCTGACACTGTTGGTAGCATGGACAATATTAACTGCATTTCTTCAAAGCTGAAGAAGCTGTTAAAAAAAACTGGAGCTGCTAAGCAATAGCAATTCCCCCTCCCCCCATTTTCTGTGCCACCACCCTTGCACCCATAACCCATGCTTTTTTTTCTGACCATTTAAAATGTCCTCTGAAAAGGGGATTAAGGTGTGTCTTCAGCTCTGAAAATTTGCTTTCTCCTACTCCCCATCTTCCCTTTTTAACAATTACTACTTAACTGTTCCATCATATTTGCACAGCAGTGGGAGTCTTGTGCAATTTTCAGATAGAGAAGTTGATTGCATGCAGAAACCTAGAATAAATTTACACTATTGATACAGCTGAGTTACTCATCAATATGTAAGGTATTATATTGTCCAGTCAGTATCTCTAAGCTGCCACATGCCAAAAATCTTTTCATTTAAACATAGATGTAATATTTAGCTGAAGCAGAACTTGAACACAGCTTTTGAAAGCTGTGTTTCCACATATGAAAAAAATAAATTACTATGGTTCAATTCACTTAAGGTTATTTATACCTCAGAACTTACTGTCCTAAAAGTGCCTGTCCCATTGGAAATATAATTCATATGGCCTGAACTGAAGAAATATTTTCCTTTTTCCTGTGTAAAATATGAAACAAAAGACAACAGAAAAACACCTCATTAAAACAGTTCATTTGTTCTTCTTTGACTCAGTAAATTGTAAAGATGCATGGCAGTTTCCCAAAGTGGTCTATTTTATGTACTAAACTCACAATGACCTCTGAGGTACACTGCAAGTTATTTGATGCGTTCTGAGGATTGTTTTAATGTGCTGAAAAGTGATGTATTATGCAATGAGAGATTTCAGGTTTTCAGTCTACTAGAGACTAATTTTCTGAGTGCAAAAGCTTTCTTTCAAGAACTTTGCTGGTCTTTGGGCAGTTCTACCAGTACCTGGGATAGGTGAAAGTTTCAACTAGGATGACCTTTCCTTACAGGGCCACATTCCCTTAACCTTGCAGGAGGACACAAGTAGATTTTCATGATCAGTTGCAGAGAGTTGATATCATCAATGTCTATATGTGTGATCTTTAAATACTCTCCCAAAGCAACTACCATAGGTACTTCTTTTCTTGTTTAGTAGTGCTAGTACATTTTACCGACTTTTTCTTATAGGCTGAATATCTTTGCAAATACAGAGCCAGGCAAGGGAAGCTTCTTTTAGTGAGGAAAAATAGATATTGTGAGCCAGATCATCAGCTGGTATAAATCATTGCCTGTTCTGCTGAAGCCACTCAGGACATACCAGCCTACTTCACAGAGGAAGCAACCATGTGTTCTTTGTGACTTTCTTTTACAGAAACATCTTTACAGAGTTGCAAATGTATTTCATGCCCTTTGTCCTGGGAGGAGAGCAAGCCAATACTTGAGTACATTACAGCATTTTAAATGCAGTAATTTAACAATGCCTATTAATCAGTCATCTAACTTGCATGGAAAGTCTTCACAAATGAGAAAATACAACTTTCATTTGTTACTATTTGACTGATTTTTTTTGTTTTTAAATATAATTGGTCTGACTTTTTTTTTCAGTGCCAAGTGAAAGCAGAGGCATTTTCCACCCTCTAAATCTTCCAAACTGCCACTACCCATAGTGTGAGACAGTTGTGAGAGAGGAGCTGAACAGCTTCAGGGTTTAATGTGGTCTCTGTGAGTGCTGGGTCTGTCATTGCCCAGTGATGTAATTTCATTAGTTTCTACAAAATGGTTGTGCTTGGACAGTTTGCTTACAGACACTTACATTCCTACTACTTATATAGGAAACCAAATTTTAATAGCTGATAGTAGAGACAAGATGGAAACGTTCTTGCTTGAACTGGTGCCATGTGACTGCATCAGCCTGTTTAGAGGGGAGCCAGGGACAGAAACTCCATGGTATTTCATCAGTCTGACATACCTATAGTTGACTGGCACATATAAATACTGCCAAATTAACAATAAAAGTGATTAAAAAAAAAAAATCCCCTAAGGTGTGTTTATGAAATTTGTTTTCCTGAGAGTTATTTAATAGGCCATGAAGGACCTTTAGATATCTCAGCTCACCTTCTGTACATCACAGACTATTAAAATTCCACTTAGTTATCCCTAAAGCTATCATTTGTGTTGTGGTTTGAGGCTTGGAGGTGGGACGGGTGATGTCTAGGACCCAGGAAGGTCCAGGGGAAAGTGGTTTATTCCCTCCCCTTCCTCTTTCCACACTCTTTAAAAGAAGCAGGAAGCGGGTGCTCTCTCTCTTTGCCTCTTTGTGCTGGGGACAGCAGCGCATGCTTGCATCCACGTGGCTCTGAGACATCCTACTGCCATCTTAGATTTGGTTTTGTATATCTTGTGTTTACTTTGTATTCCTCCCAGCTTTGTGTATATATCTACCCCTTCTTGCTTTCTGTTCCCTGTTGAACAATATACTTCATTTTTATTAACTCCCAGTCAGTGCAGACGATATCTTGCTCCTGACTTCCCTTATTATCTCTCCGTCTGGGGAATATTTGAGGGATAGGGAGAGGGAGCATGAAATTCTTCTTCGTGGGGTCCCACCCTGAGCCCTTAAATGGAGACAATCTGGATGAAACATTTCTGCATCCAGGAGACAGCAAAGGTGTCCAGAGAAGGAACCATGGTAATGCCAGCACTTGAAACTCTAGACATTGCAATGAACTTCATATGTAAAATTTGCCCAGACAACCACATGAGATGAGCTAAACTAGATATTGTAAAGTAGGGTGTAAAACTCTCAGAAAAAATGGGTTTGTTAGTACTTGTGAATCTAACATTGCAGGAAATTCCTTGCACATTTTAGAGCTGACAGTTGTCATAGAGCTATGGAGTGGCTGAAGATGTTCCAGGTGAGTGTGTTATGAAGGGGCCATGTTATAAAAGATCTGTCGTGTATCTACTAGGAACAACTGGACTTTTACTGTGTGTCAGTGTTGAAGCATGCCTGGACCATTATTATGTCTTTAACAAAGATTAAGATTATCTCCATATTGTGGGTGCAAAAGATGCAGAATAACCCATTTGCACCCAAGTGACGTTCCAGGTCTTCCCCAGGACAACTACTACTATTCCAGTTGGACTATGAAGAATCCCTGTTTTATAGTACATAGAATCATTATGGTTGGAAAGGACCTCTAGGATCACCACATCCAACCTTCAACTTAACATTTCCCTAACCACTAGACTATAGCCTCAAGTGCTACATCTATTCGTTTTGTGAACACCCCCAGGGATGATGACTCCACCACCTGCCTGGGCAGCCTGTTCCAGTGCATATGTATGTATATGCCATATGAAGGACAGAAACATGATTTGGATCAGAAAACACTGTGGGGGGAGCGTTAGATGCTCTGAAGTCAGGAGCAATGACTGTATGTGCCTTTACGTTGTCTTGGTCTTTGCTCACAGACTCTTATCAATGACACACTATATTCTTGTTTGCTTGATTTCACTCCCCCTGCTCCTCACTGGTTTTACAGCTAGATCTGACTATTTCCATCAAGCTAGAAGTCATTTGGGTCTGGAAAGACAGGTGGGGTATGGGACAGCAGAGTAACTTACATGCAGATATGAAAACAGAAAAGAAAGAAGTAAAAAATATTAACAATAATAAAAGTTAATTCCAAATTGCATCACTTTTACTTACACACTTAGATAGCAGGAGTTGAAAGTGGTTATGCTCAATGTAAATCTAAACAAATCCTCTATGTGGGCGATAATGTCATGAAGAAATGGCCACTCAGTAGTGAGAAGGAGTTTCTACCATGTCTTATGTTGCTAAAAGAAAAGAGAAAAAAAATGGTATGGCATGGCTCCGTAGCAAGCTGACCTGGGTAAAGAGAAACTCATGAGATTATCAGCTGGTGAGCTAAATTCTTATGGCCTTTGTTTGAACATAGTTTCTCTTTTCAGACAGCAATCACTGAACGGCTACACTACAGTGCTTTTATGAATATGGGATCAGATTGCCTTGCTTCCTGCTCTACTCATCATCACTTACAGTGATTCTTGTAGCACCCTATCCATGTGCTCTGCAGAATCAAGACCACAGTATTAAATTTTGGAACACCAGATATGGTTGTGCTTAATATTCAGTCTGCTCCAGTATTTCAGAATCTGAACATCTGCTTGTAAAATGTATACCCACATGAGAAAAAAAAAATATTCCCCCAAAAGAATGTATGCTTGTATTATTCTGTGCAAAACATAGCTGTAGCTGGTGTGCTAGGCCCAATATGCCTCTGTTTGTTTGACTTCACACTGTAATACAGCCATTAGGCAGCATTTTGAATTTTCATTCTTAAACGCACATAAAATGCTAATTAATTAAAGTGGCTATTTCTTACAATACAATAACTAACTACTATTAAAATATCCCTAATGATGATAAAGCAGTGGTGTAATGTTTGAAGCTATAACAGCACTCTCTAAGACAAATGAGTAAATGCCAAATGATTAAAAAAGACACAGTTATAGAGGGCTAACAGCTATGAAATGAGTAACATTTGTTAATCTTTAAGTAACTTTTAATAACCAGTTGGTAATTTATAATAAATTTCATTTACAATAATACTTGATATTAAACCTAAATGAAGGGTTTTGTTCCCAGTTTGGTATTTGTGGGGTTAACCATGTTACTGGGAGCTGGGCAGTTATAGCCTTGTTCTTAGCATTCAGACCATATAATCTGGATAGGAACCTTAATTAAGTGTTACCAAATGTATTTTACTTGGCAGTAGGAAATCAAAAATGTAGTCTTGAATCTGAGCTGAAGCCTCAGATCTATTGATTGGCAAGTGAATGTGTGTATTCAGAGGCAGAAAGGGTTGTGATTCATGCTTGATTTCTTTTGTTGGAATGAGGTGCAGCAGCTAAGATTAGATACCTGCAGCTTGGGCCAAACTTAAAAAAACGTTGGGGGTGGGGTTAGGCAAGAGAGAGAGAAAGAGAAATAAGTCAACAGTTGATTCTGGTGTCATTCTGATGCCTGTGTCCTACTACTTAACCTTTCATTATGGCTGTGAGTGGTTTCTGGTTGCAGATTGTGTTTCCTTTTCCCATCCACTGAAACACTAAATGCTCAGAAGTAATATTAACTGGATGAACATTACTGCTGTAGAGTTTTAGAGTTTTAAAAAATAATATAAATCCTAGCATCTTAATCTAAATATCTTTGTGTTCAGGAATCACATTTCCTTGATTTGCTTACCAGCTCAAGCTTCAATTTTGGTAGAAAAAGTGAAACAATGGGGTCATGATTCAATACAGTGTTTATGCAGACACTGATGTCCCTCTTGGCTGTACCAGAATATTTGAGTACTCTTGTCTTTAAGCCAGTACTCAAGTCCTAATGCAGTCAAGCAGCAAAGCACGGAAAGGAGAAATTAATCCAGTACTGCTTCTTACACTCTCCATTTGCCAGTTCAGATTGACCTGATAGTCCCTGTTAAAGGTAGAAGAGACATGGCAAAGTGCAGGCTGCAAAGCTTGACTTTCTGATCTGATAAAGTCTCTGGTGATAGAAATTTGATCTATAATTTCATTGGGTCGCAGACCTACACAACTGAAAAGTAGGAGTCCAAACAGTCCTAAAAAACTCCAATATTTTAAAGACACATTCTCATTTTGTCTACATTACAAAAATCAAAGGACAGATTCTACTCTATTATTGTATTTCTCTACTATTGTAGTATACTGAAAATGTATGAACTAGAAGTAAACAAGTATACCACTGAATATGAGTACTAGCACAGCAAATAACCAGTATGTAGCTCTTTATTAGGTAAAGGATACCTTTACATCTTTTGTTTTTTATGTCTTGTTGGTCTTTTATAAAATGAACAACAACAAAAAGCTAAATAATTTAAATTGCATCATGATTAATTTCCAAAATATTTTTTTTGTGCAATGAATCTTATGAGAGTGCAACAAAATATAGCAAAAATTTGTCATTTTTACACAAGATAAAAATGTCGTTGTGTTATGAAATGACAGAACAGACTAAAGAGTTATTGTGTTGGAATTTTTTTTTTTTTTGTCAACATGGAACAAACATTTTTTGGTAGAATAAGAAGAGCTATATTATCCAGGAAGACATTTTATTCATCTCTCCCCTTCACTGCCAAAATTCCACTTAAACCTTTTTTCCTACTACTTTGTTTTGGCTTCCTCCTAAATGTAAAAAAACAAACCCCAGTAAAACTTCTCTTTTATATAATAAAAGATGTGCCAGAAGCAAAAATGTGAAAAGTAGATGAAATTAGCAAATAATCTTAGTAATTAAGAAAGAGTAAGAAAAATACCCTACAGAAAATGGTTAAATTATTCCAGGTTAATAAGAAAGGCACACCCTTATAATTTCATTTTCAAAACTTGGGAATGAATGCGTCTATATTTCTTAGAGAAATAAACTTGAAAACACAGTAAACTAATGGGAGAGTATTTAAGAAATGCCGGTGAAAACGTCTTCTAAATAACTTTTAAAATATATTCGCAGATAATTGTTTTGTAAATCACTGAGTGTCAAGGAAACTACCTTGTGCTATTATGATTTTTTCATTTGCTTTTGCAGAAGTAGTGATTTGTGATATACCTCCAGAACTTTTGGCCTGAATATCGTGAAACGTTTTACAGAGTAATTCAATCAAGCTTCACAGTACTGTAATGCAGTACAGACAGATAGCATTAATCCATTTTATAGATGGACAAAGTAATTTAGCTGGTATTACAGTTTGCCAAGGTCACACAGCAGCTCTGTGTTAAAGCTACAACTAGTTCTAGGCTGTGACCACTAGATCAGGTAATTAACCTTCACTTCCCATATTGCTCTTGATTGATAATGAAGTAACCAAATACACATAGGGTTTGCCAATTTTCCATATAGAGTTTGTAATAACAAATATAGCAAAAAGAAAATTAGTATTAAGAAATATTATTTATAGAACTTTGGAAGTGACAGAGGAAAAAAAATAGATGCAAAACTCTTTTTAATAGTATTCTTTCAATAAACATATGTAGTGTTTCCTGTGCCAGTCATCATCCTCAGCTAATGAGTTTGACAGTGTTGTAGGAGCTATATTTTTCACAGGAAAGAACTCATCCCAAACAATTTCATCAATGGATCAGATTGAAGTGGCTTAGCTTGATCATCTTTTTTTTTTTTTTTTTTTTTTCCTACAGATAAAAACCACTGAGAAAATTTTGGTCTTTAGTTGTATTTGACTTATTCTAGCCATCTCGCAATGTCCTAGACCAATAAACAGGATGTGGCAAGATCTGAAGAAATAAAATTTTTTTACAAATGTATCAGCACTATCTTCCTTCCATTTGTTTATTGAAAGAGGACTGACCTGCAGATTAGCTGCTACACACCTGCTGTATCTAGAGGTTGAGTTGGTAATATTAGCCTGGAAACACAAAGTACACATTTTTTGGATGTGTTTTTTTAATATTAGGACTTAAATAAGATACATTTTTGAATTCCAGGTTACCATGAAAGACATTATTTACTGAGGCATTAGACACAACAGATATTTAAGAGACATGTATTGTGCCCTGAAGGATGATTAAGAATTGTGGTTTTTTTACTTCTACAGATTTTAATTAATTTCTGTTATTTAACTAATGGATTGCCTGTTATTTTTTAAATTATTGTGAGTTTGTTTCTGTCTTTTTTTTTTTTTTTTTTTTTTGGTGATAATTGTGTCTGGAGACCAGGGAATGTGTAGTTCCACCATAAATAGCAAAGAATGCAAGCTGCTGACTTCAAAATCAGATCTGAAATTTCTCAGAGCTTCAAATACTTAGATTTCATTTATTATGAAGAATACATCAGACTGAGTCTAGTTGAGGGTTTGAAATTTCTCAGTGTTTGGTATGGTTCTGATAAGAAACTTTATATTTCTGCATGTCCAGTTGTGAAAATACAGATTCATATACACCATTTGTTCATGATTCTTTATTGTCTCTTAGTCAAAAGACAAACTGAACTGCCCTTCATGCCTTTCATGAACATTTTCTATTCCAGCAGGGCATCCTGGTCTGAATATGCTCATATGTCATCATTTAAACACTATGACACTAACACTTTCAACTAATACTTTCATCTTCCTGGTATTTGGAATCAGAATTATAGAACAGTCTGGGTTGGAAGGGACCTTTAAAGACCATGTAGCTGAACTCCCTCTGCTGTGGGAAGATATACCTTCCGTAGGATCAGGTTGCTCAAAGCTCCATCCAATCTGAACTGAAACAATTCCAGTGATGGGGCATCCACAACTTCTCTGTTCCACTGTCTCACCACCCTCATTGTAAGGAACTTCCTCATTATACTTAACCTAAATCTTCCATCTTTCATTTTAAACCCTTTGCTCCTTGTCCTGTCACTACAGAACCTGGTAAAAATCCTCAATCCACCTTTCTCATAGTACCCTTTTATATATTGAAAGTCTGCAATAAGGTCCCTGGAAGCCTTCTCTTCTCCAGGCTGAACAACCCCAACTCTCTCAGCCTGTCCTCATAGGGGAGGCATTCCATCTTTCTGATCATTTTTGTGGCACTCCTCTGGACTCACTTTCTGATCATTTTTGTGGCCCTCCTCTGGACTCACTCTAACAGGTCCACGTCTTTCTTACACTGAGGACTCCAGAGCTGGACAGAGTTCTCCATATGGAGTCTCATAAGAGTAGAATAAAGGATAAGAATCAGCTACCTCACCCTGCTATCCACAATGTTTTTTATGCAGCCCAGGCCATGATTAGTTTTCTGGGCTCCAAGTGCATGTTACCAAATTATATCTGTTTTTTCATCTCAGTATCCCCAAGTCCTTCTCCTCAGGGCTGGTCCAAATCCATTCATCTCCTAATATCTTCTGATAACTGGTGATTGCCCTGACCTAGGTGCAGGACCTTGCACTTAGCCTTGTTGAACTTCATGAGGTTCACATGTGGCACTGTTTCACAGTGATGTTTCCAAATGATAGCCAAGGTCAGGGCTGGGAGAGCACTGGAAAGTGTAGAGGCAACTTTATGCAGGAATAGTCTATTGGAAATGCTCTGTTTAAAAAGATTTTGTTTTCAGACAACTTCTTCTTGTCAAAACTGGAAAATTGGAACACAAGCCATGAAACAAAAGCCACTTCTGTCCCACTGTATTCAGTCATGTTCATCAATATTTGAAGGCTGATATGTGTCATAAAACCCAATAAAATCTAGTTGTCTCCTGCCAGTGTAAAGTCATGAACCAAAACTGCTTACGCTGCAGGGGACAACCTTTCTTATAATTTTCGTCAATGTACCTTCTCTTGGTCTTGGACCACTCAGGTGTAACAAGCCTTTTTGGGCACCTTTCTGTTCTGCCACAGTCTGAAAATCCTGCAGTGTAAGACTGACCAGTGAATGCAGTCAGCAGGGTTTTTTCTGGACATTTTTCTTCTCTTCTGTTTGTGTGCTTCTTTTTGTTTTGTTCCCATTTTTCTCTGCCATTTGGCATTAAGGTATATCCATTTTCATATCAGCTTCCTCAGAAAAGACTCCATCTTCCTCCTTCCCAAGCCCTAGCTTCTTTTCATTTGCTGTAAAAGGTAGCTTGCCTGCAGTTTGAAGATACGCTCATGAATAAGATGCTAAAGCAACCCTTGGAGGAGGTCTGACAGTGTATCTGAGACATAGCACACCTGGGAAAAAGGGAAGAGTGGGAAGCAATCCTTCTTCCAAAGACAGGACAGGCTTCATGGAAAAGCTCTTCTTGCCTGCAGAGTCTTGTCTTGTGCTGCAAGGAGGCCAGAGCACACCTGTGTCTGTCCAGGGTCATGCCCTTACATCACAGCTCCGGTTCTGCACATCAACATAAGCCCAGTGACAGTGATTTCTGAAATATCGTTGTGATATTAATAATAATAAAAAAACCTAAATGCGATAATATTAAGACAGTTAATCTGATTTAAAAAGGAAAGCTTGTCATCTTTCATATGACAAAGGAAACAGGAAGTAAAATTATGCAGAACTATTTAAGGGCATGTCTGGACTTTCTTAGGGAGCATTGTCATCTCACTCATCAAGTGGGAAGCAAAAGAAATTAAAGAATGTTCTCTGTTTCCAAATTCCAGATTAGTGGCTTTGGTTTTAGACATGTTTCATTCTCTAGTTTTGTCTGGTAGGATAGGGTTTTTTCCATTTCATGATATAATTTTCTATAACCGTGTAAGTAGAAGTTCTGTATGTTCAGTCTATACTTCAAATTTTCACTCTGATAAGGTATTTATAAAATCAGAAACCACTGGCTGAAGGAACAGAAAAAGTTTAAAGTTCATCTCATAATCAGAAGCAGACATCTCCCTCATTCTCTCCCTTTCCTTCTCTCCACTTTATTTTTTTTTTGTTTTGCTTTGGTTCCCCCCCCCAGGAGGTCAGAACTAAATATCCACTTTTTCTTTCTTCTTCTGAATGAGCTGTAATTTCATAATATGATAGTTTTATCAAGAACTATCAACTCTGGTTTGGCATAGAAGTATATAATTTTAGAAAATACAAAGTAATAGCTTGAAAGCTTGGGCTATGAAAGGACGGAATACTGCAGCTTAGTAAAAGCATATGTTGCTTTTTGGGACTTCACAACCACATTCAAATTCAGCTCTTGCCAAATCACGTTACGTTGCTAAAACTCTTTCTTTAAATTTCCCCAGTGAGGCTCATATGGCAGCATCTATGTTCCTGTTATATGGTATTAAGGAGGTTCATGAGCCTCTTTTTACCTTTTTTTTTCTATATTTTTCTTGTAAAATGATTATGCAATTTAGAAATTCACAAATCAAGAGCTCATTACTTTGTTTGTTTTTTTGATAACATGATTCCCAGCAACACTCATAGGTATAGTAACATAAAAAAACCCTTCATCACATGTACAGATAATTTTATGTTGAGACAGCTCTGTGCTGGGAGCTTATGGCTTTGTTTTATAGTGAGGCACAAGCGGTGTGTGGAAAGCATATTTGACTGCAATGGACTTTGAAATCTGAGCACACCAGCCATGAGAGAGCTAGAGTTGTGCAAAACTATCTAGACCAGAAAGCATTTATGATTTTCACAGAAGACTTACGTATTAATTTTTACAGGGAGAATTTTTCCACTCTTTTTGCAGGTAAAGTTTCTTAAAATTTAAGCAAGAAAGATGTATGAATGCTGATATTATTGTTATAGTAGAGAAAATCTATAAAAGGAATAAAAATGCTTATTTTCTTCAAGGAGTCATAAAGTATTCTGATGAATTTTATTTTCTGGGCTGTTTTGTAGACAGGATTTTTTCCCCCCCCACATTAATAGTAGGAGACATAAATATAACTGAGAGGTCAGAAGGCAAATTTTTTTGGTAGTGTAATGTCAAGGTGGTGTACCAGCAGACTTGCACCAAGGACACATTTAGCTCCACATATGCTGTGTGTATGCCTAGACTAGCGTGTCAGAAGTAAAATAAAAAGTGCAATGAGAATGTCACTCTGATGAAACTGAAGCAATTTTAGACTGAAAATATTAAAAGCTTTGAATGCACCATTTACGCTTTATAACCGATCTTTTGTTTGTGGACTTACAACTCAAATCCAAGAAAGTCACATGCAACAAAACTTTACACTAGGCTGTTTACCCTCAGAAGGCCTCTCCTTCTGAAGTCTTTTATAAGGTTAGGAAAGATATTGATAAAACTACCTTAATCCAGTGTTTCTGTATACTCATTTCATCAAGTGATACTTAATATGCAGCCTATCAAATCTGAGATCTGTGTTGAATGTCCTACCCCATCATTGTCTGGCAAAGTAGAAATATTAAATATGACAAAACAATGTTTCCTGCAAACACATAGTGCAAATGCTTGTATTCCTTTAATGGAAAAGAAAGATGAAAGAAGGGCAGATGAACATACAAATTCATGACTATGTTATGTGTCAGTTTGAAACCTCTTTTGTGGAGAGATATACCAGCAGTGCTGACATTTTATTTTGTGTCCTGTCATCTTAGTAAAATTCAGTCTCTCCAAGTTTCTTGGGAAACAATAAAAAATGGGGCATGCTTATAACAGAAGATGATTAATTGAATCATGTGGACAGATGATACATACTGAAAATTCTTTGCAAAATTCACTTGACTCTAGCTGCAACTAATTGTGAACAATATTGTGAGAATTTGGCAATGGGGCAGGGGTAAGGAAAGCTCTCATTGTGTCATAATAAAATCAATGTCACCACACACTAAATGTTTAGCCTTATTTATGTTTTCAAATGTTTGTATTATTGATTCTTCTGAAGGTGGAGTTGTGGTAGGAAGATGAAACAAAACTTTCTTTAAGAATTAAAATCATACTCTATTTAAGATCAGAGTGTAAGTTATCATAATTCAAAATGATGTTTCATAGAGGTTATATTAAAACTAATTCCAAATCCATTCAGAAAATGAACATATACAGTTGTTGCACTTAAAGATCATTATTCTTCTGGAGCTGTTCCTGCTTCTTGCAATACATCTTACGTAGTGTTTTAAAGCTCTAGTGTTTCTGAGGTGGTATGTATAAGGTCACTCTATATGCAGCTTCTTATTCATAACCAAAGGTTTTCTAATCCCTTTTACTCATAGGGAAGCAGAAATACATACAGGGTTAAAAGTTACAAGGATGTCTAATTATTTAAGATGTTTGTTGTATAGTTATAGGCTTAGTTTGAGGCATTTCAGATTTTCACAAGCGGTAAATCAGTAGAAGAGCGAAGTGCTTACTCTATATCAATTCTGACTTCCTGAGACTTTCATTCAGTATTCTGTCTCCAGCTGAAAGATGTAATATCAGGACAGCTGAAAACAGGTCTATACTATATATATATATATGAACTATATACTATGCAAGAATTAATTGGTGCATTTCTAGTGAAAGAAGATTTTCCACCAAGTCTAAGATCAACTGTGCTCAAAAAAACACGAACAACCGCCAACAAAAAAGAAGGTAAGAAGTTACAAAACAAATAACAAGAAATCCTAAATCCTGCATTTTCCACCAGTGTTCCTGCTTTGGAAACTCATCCAGGCCTCTAAAAGCCAGCCTTTGTCTTTTCTACACTCCTATAGCCCAGATTCTAAATAGTCTGCAGCTGGAGCCAAAATATAAACATTTTATCAGTAATGTCTTAATTAGCACATGATTCACTCTCACCACTAGGTTGGCCTTGCTAATAGAGGTACACAAAAAGGAAAGGTAGAATCAGTTTATAGTGATAAGAAAAATCAGTTAGAGGTCAGGATGCTTCCTATGCAAAGATCTGTTGAATTAAAAGATGTTGTTTTAAATAGTTATTCAAACTGTAACCACACATTCAACAAATATTGTGTGGTTTCAAGAAATACTTCAATGACACATATATCCCTTTTGAGAATGTAATTAATGTCAAAGGAGGGTGCAATATGAGAGCTGAATAGTGCATTGTTGCTGATTCAGTTCTGGTGGTGTGGATGAATGAGTCCGAAGACACTTTTAATTCTGTTTCTACAGAAAATATGCAGACTTTTTGCTGGCAGTTTCTTCTTTACATGACAAATACTAGACAGATTTGAAAAACTTACACTCCAAATCACTGTGGGCTAACAGAACCACATAAACATAATAACCATTATTAAATCTGCTATAGTACCTCGAGATGGAGCTGCTTAATGAAGAACAAAATACACTGGATAAAGATATCTATCTTGGAAATTCTCAACTGACTTCCAAGTGATAACAGAAATATTTCAAATATGGATTGTTGTCAGGGGAGGTACATTCTTGAGATATTCACACTTACTGGGGTGTACTTTCCCACTGATGAACGTATACAACTCTCACTAACATTAAAGAAAAGAGACTGTTTATGGTACCCTTATCATTTGCTAACAGAATTTCCTGTAAAGTGTGCCTGTTGCTAAAAATATAAAAGATAGAATCTGAGAAATGACAAAAGATTTCAGATCATATTCTAGCTCCACTTCCAACATCCAGAACAACAACTTTTGTCTGTGGCATCGTAGAAATGGAGACTTTGTTGGATTTATAATCCTTTGAGGCTCAAAGCAGCACGTAGCCTTGAATAAACACTGGAGAATAAGTGCTATGGAAGCATCAGCACAGTCTGGTGAAGGTTACCCCCTAAAGACTGTCTGAATTGGTTCCAGATATTAAAAAACAATCTTAATATGATAAATAATGACTTTCATGATTAGTGTCTTTCTTTGGGTAGCAAGGCTGACAGTGTGGTGGCGTTCACAGCAAATGTCCACACGATATGCTTTATGCTTTAACTTTCTCAGTGGCTTTATGTCCATGAAGAATTCCAGTGCTCTCCAGTGAACTGCTTTTGTCGCCAGCTACTGATCACACTGGATTTGGCCCATAAAATATGTATAAGCACTTGCTTAACATTGAAAATATCTTCAAACAACTACTGTAGCAATTTATATCCTGCTTAAAGGGATTGTTTGTGGCTCATCTGCAATCTTTGTAACAGCAGACAGCCTGAAGAAATAGAACTGGAACAAAGCCAAGGTGACTCTGGATGTTACCACAGATAAGCAGCATGCTTAGCTGTTCAATTGGCAATCAACCGTAGAGCAGACCAGCTACTCTACCACTAGTGTCAGCCATTTGCTGCTGGTTGAACTCTGCACTTTGTTGTAGGAAAATATAAATGACTCTGTGGATGCCTAAACATATGGATATGGGAGCTGTCTGCAAAGAGCAGATGCGTGTGGACACTGAGTTGTAGTAGAAAGAATGGGAAAAGCTGCTTGTATCTTTCTGTACTTTAGCCAACCACTACAAAAAATCAAGTGCATAGTAACATAGTGACCCTTATCTTTCTTAATGGGGTGTCTGTTGTTTCTTCCCTGGGATCTGTTAGGCACACAGATGCAGAGTTCTGCATAAAAATTAGAGAGCATCAGAGAAACTTGTACAAACATATGTAAACAAACTGTGACTTTTTCTATCCTTTTCTACCACAAAGAGACATATTTGGCACTTTGTCTATAATTATCAGAGAAAGAATTTTATTCTTTAATCCTTTGAATGCTAAGTGAAAGCTAAAATATAATTAAAAGGCCACCGAATATCTTTAAGGCCATTTTTACTTGGCTTTAAGGAATTCAATGAACTCCAGTGCTTCAAAGGATTAATATTTTAATTTATAAACAATTTCATTATCTTTTCTGAATTTATAATATTTCCTAGCTACTTAGCGCTACAACCATTAACACCTTGATGACTATAGTTTCATCACCCTTCCTATGTTTTCTGTGGTAAGTTATCTTTCTAGGAAGAAGAAAACTACATTAGTCTTCAATATTCACAAAATCTGTTGTATTAGCAATTTACAGTCCATGTGACTTATAACAAGCTGGGTATTTAGTAATTGTTTGGTTTAATAATAAACAGTTCTTAATTGTCAGGAATTATCAAATAGTTCTATCTCAGATCTAAGAGAGAGATTATGTTTTTAATCAAAGTTAATGAAGGCATCTCAGAGAAAAAAGTTGATATTTTGGAGACTGGCATGAACTGGATCCAAAGACCTCAACCGCAGGTAGTTACACACCTATGTGTTTAAAGACAAAATGAGCAAAAACCTCTTGATGGGATTTCTTCATGAAAGTCAAGAGAATGCTGTTGGAATACTGCAGTCAATATTCATACCCACAAACCACAAGTGTATTGAAATACTAGCATTCACAGAGATTGTTCATAAGCAGGGGTGGTTTGTAGCTCTTTCAGAACAGCTCCCATTGAAATTAACTTTCTTCCGTTACGGATGCCAGAACGCGGCTACTTGTAGTCTGTATGATACTTGAGTGAACTGGAAGTGAATTTATATGCATGTACATATAAAAGTATTCCTGGGTGTTACCAGGAGTGAGATTTGGTTCTTGCACAATGATGTTGGATTATTTTTAAAGAAAATAACATTGTGTCTGTGATTAATGTTTTATTTTTTAACATAATTTTTTAAAATGTCTTTGATAACATCGAGTGTTCGCATTCTTTTGTTTAAATACCGAAGAGAACATTTTATACTGTGGATTGCATATAAGTCATCATAGAAACTGTATGTGCAGCTAGCCTGAGTCCACTAGGTCTACTGCAGATGCCAAGAATGTGCAGCTGGATAAACTTACTGCTCTCTGAGCTGCATATTCTTAATTTGTGAAGCTTTACATAGGAGTGCAATAGTTGTTAATTGCTAGCAGCTGATATCACCTGCCAGCTCCGTGTAGATTCTCCTCCATTTTCTGCTACAAGTCATGTCCTCTATGAGTCACACCTGCAGGACTTGAAAAAGATGCTCTAAGAAATGGAAGATATGTTCAAACTTGACTACGTAAAGGAGAAGGTGTAAACACGACTTTTTTATTTTCTTAAAGATTTTTAAAAGTTTTTCTTAAATGTCTGAGGTGACAAAAATAGATTTTAGTAGCCTTTGCATTACATTAGTTAGTTAAGGATTCTCAGCACGGTTCCCACGTGTGTATATAAATACAATCCTTGCATGACTGTACACAGTAGGTACTACATTTATGTATGTGTCTTCATCTATATCACAGAATCACAGAGCGGTAGCAGGTAGAATTGACCTCTGGGGATCATCTAGTCCAACCCCCTTGCCACAGCAGGTTCGCCTAGATCAAGTTGCTCAGGATTGCACCTAGGTGGGTCTTGAAAATATCCAGAGAAGGAGCCTCCACCGCCTCTTGAAAAATACCAGGAGAGGACACCCCCCCCGCCTCTCTGGGCAGCCTCTTCCAGTGCTCTGTCACCTTCACAAGACAGTTTGGTTTTGTTTTTTTTCTTATGTCACCACAATATAATTTTTCCTGATGTTTAGGTGAAACTTCCTGTGTTCCAGTTTATGCCCGTTGCCCCTTGTCCAGTTCACTGGGCACCACTGAAAAAAGTCTGGCCCCACTTTCTTGACACCCACCCTTCAGATATTTATAAGCACTGATAACATCCCTCTTTCAGCGTTCTCTTCTCCAGGCTGAACAGCTCCAGGCCTCTCAGCCTTTACTTGAAAGAGAGAAGTTCCAGTCCCTTAATCGTCTTTGTAGCCCTCTGTTGGACTCTCTCCAGTAGCTGCCTGTCTCTTTTAAACTGGAGAGCTCAGAAATGGACATAGTACTCCAGATGTGGCCTCACCAGGACAGAGTGGAGGGGGAAGGAGAACCTCCCTTGACCTGCTGGCCATGTTCTTCTTCATAACCCTTCTTGGCCACAAAAGCACACTGCTGGTTCATGGTTAACTTGCTGTCCACCAGATCTCCCAGGTCTTTCTCCATGGAGCTGCTTTCCAGCAGGTCAAGCCTTAACCTGTACTGGTGCCTGGGGTTATTCCTCTTCAGGTGTAGGACTCTATACTTGTCCTTGTTGTACATCTTTAGGTTCCCCTCAGCCTGCCACTCCAGCCTGTCCAGGTCTCACTGAACGGCAGCACAGCCTTCTGGTGGGTCAGCCACTCCTCCCAGTTTTGTACCAGCAGCAAACCTGCCGAGGGTACACTCTGTATCTTCATCCAGGTCATTGATGTATATGTTGAAGAAGACTGGACTCCGTACTGAACTCTGGGGAAAATCACTCACTACAGGCCTCCAGCTAGACTCTACAACGCTGATCACAACCTCCAGGACTCTGTCGTTCCACCAGTTCTCAATCCACCTCACTGTCCACTCATCTGACAAACAATTCCTGAGCTTATCTATGAAAATGTTATGGGAGACAGTGCCAAAAGCCTTGCTGAAGCGGAGGTTGACAACATCCACTGCTCTCCCCTCATTTACCCATCTAGTCACATCATCATAGAAAGCTATCAGATTAGTTTAAACAATATTTCTCCTTGGTGAATCTATTCTGACTACTGCTGGTAACCTTAATTTCCCCCACATGCTTAGAGATGACGTCCAGAATTAACTGCATAACACAGCTTGAATATATCTTGCTGGTAGTTTCAGTAGCATATTACTTCTGAAAGGAGGACAGCAGTAGGAGTGAAATCAAAAAAATTATAACCTTCACACCATCATGTGTAAAATTAAATGCTGCCAAACAGCATCACATACACACAGTCTGCATCTGTTTTCAGTAGCTTATATACTGTCTGAAGCATTTTTGGACTTGAAATCATATTCTTTACACTGCAAAATGGGAAAGTATTTACCTTTTGCATTGCACACTTATGTGTTAGATTATCTTGCTGTACATCGTTGGATACAGGCAGCTGTCAACAAGATAGGGACCTACAGAAGAAAATATTTTTTTTCAGAAAGATTTCTCCCATTCTTTGTCATCTTTATCATGATGAGATCATGAAGTATGAAGGATCACGGTTTAGCCAAGGCAGAATTATGTTCTGCTACTCTTTATTTGAATATAATGCTCTACATGTATACTAGGAACAACAAATTGGTTAACAACTTCCTGTATGTTGCTGATAAAACCAGAAGGATTGGTTCTCACATTCACTGTACTTAATTTGAAGATGCACAGATTCTCTCAAGGATGTTGTATGCATACAATAGATAGAAAAGTGAAATTCTTATGCATGGAAAAGTATCTAAGTCATGCAAAGTGGAGAAATATATCTGAAGTTAATGTGAAGCTAAGAACTCTTCTGTAAGCTGTACAAATGGAGTATATCTGGATCTAGTTTTGGTTCCTAGGATTTTAGGATTCCAGTGTTGTGGCCTAAAACAAACCTTTAAAATCAACCTCTTTGGTCATGTTAAAGGAATATATCCCATATACTTGGATAAGAAACAGAAAGGCTTATAGATTTTCTGTCCTAACTATTGAGTTCTTTGATTTCATCAATTCAGTAAATTGCTTAACTGAATCTTTTTAAAATTAAATTTACTAATACATTTAAAAGGCAGTTTAAAAATAAATAACATATGGATGAATAGTTTCATAATTGTATTTTAATAGAAATGCATAAAGAAGTAAGAGCCTAATGAAAACTGGGCAGAGTAATGGATCACTCCTAAAAAAGAGGTCAGATTTTCTTCAGTTTCTACAGGAAAATTATGCTTGTCTCTCACAGTACACCTGACAACTTCTCCATCAAGCCAAGTTTATTAGTTACTGTAATAAAACAGTTAATAACAGGATTTATAATGGAACCTGATAATGAGTTTAATTGGGAGTAACTTTAACGTCTGCTATTAGTTCTTCTACTCTTCCTGCACCCAGTCTGCAGTCACATGAGGAATTCAACAAACCTGAGAGACATCAAACCTCAAAAGTTTGCTGGGAGAACTCCAGAAGTTGTAAAATTAAACCATGACTCCTTCAATATAATCAAATCATGTTCTTAACAAATTTCACCTATATAAAGGGACCAGCTCCAGAAAATGTTTCTTTTATTCTTTTGGTTAGTTTGTTTTGCCTCAGTGTGGTAGCTACTGTTGTTAGTTTCTATTGTTTCTATGTTGTTAGCTTCTAAGAGCTATTTTAATGCTAGCAACTGTGATTTCTACAAGAGGAGATGGTTTTAGGTGCATAGTGTTACTGCTAGAATTGCAGCTCTGCCTTCCCAAAACAGGCATCCCACATTTTTAGTGGTGGCACCTTCAGTGATCACAGTTTTTGATAGGAAATCCATTTTTCTTCATGTGAAAATGAGTTATGATGTGTTATTTGCTTTATATCTCTTTTAAAGCATTTTCCAGTCATAAAGTTCTATATCAATGTCCACTGAACAGCACTACAATTCTATTTAATTCTGAACTCTGCACTGTTCCCAAAGTTTTAAACATGCTGAGGCTAATCTATTTCTGTTTAGAGCTATAGTCCTTATGAAAAATAAGTCAGAAATGCTGTTATACCATTGCTAGATTAAGTTGTTTAAATACAGTAGGAACTATTCTCTTGCACTGTCTTGAATAACCAGAATTGTATCTCTGACTCTACATACCAGTAGTTCATAAAAGCACTTTCATTCATTAACTTAAATCCTAGCAGACATCCTCTGGTTTTAAAAGCCATATGGTGGCTGATAAGAAATGTTAAATCTTATCTTCTTTCCTAAGCCCAGTGGATCATAGCCAAATGGAGCATGAAAGCTCCAAAAATGCCACCATCTTGGTTGTAATCTGCTGTTCCATGAAGTCACTGGATCTGAGATTAACAATGCACTGAGAATGTCACAGGGAGCAGGGGTGGGAGAGGAGGTGACCAGTTATTTTCTCTATACAACCTTTTATATCTGCTTCTCTTCAGGAGTACATAATTTAAAGGTGGTTGGAAAGGCTGACATTTGCTGTAATATTGGGAAAAAAAACTAATTATACCTTGAGACTGACTGAAAAGTTTGAAAACAACACCTGAGACTTAAACTATTTGGTTTCCATAGGTATGTTTTAGTTGAAAAATAAGTACATTTACACAATCTTCAGTAAAAGTCCACCATGTAATGCTACTACTTTTTTGTTATCAGAATTCATTTATGTCCTGATTGTTTTCATAGAATCATAGAATGGTTTGGGTTGCAAGGGACTTTCAAAGGTCACCCAATAAATCCCTCCTGCACTGAGCAGGGACACCTTTAACTAGATCAGGTTGCTCAGAGCCCCACACAACCTGACCTTGAATGTCTCCAGGGATGGGGCATTTACCACCTCTCTGGGCAGCCTGTTCCAGTGTTTCATCACCTTCATCATAAAAAAATCCTTCCCTCACATCTGAATCTACCCTCTTTTAGTCTAAAACCATTATCTCTTGTACTGTCACAACAGACCCTGTTAAATGTCTGCCCCATCTTTCTGAGAAGCTTTCTTTAAGTATTGAAAGGCCATGAAAAGTTTTTCCAGCAGCCTTCTCTTCTCCAGGCTGAAAAACCCTAACTCTTTCAGTGTTTCCTCACAGAAGAGCTGCTCCAGCTCTCTGATCATTTTTGTGGCTCTCCTCTGGACCTGTTCCAACAGGTCCACGTCTTTCTTGTGCTGAGCACTCCAGAGCTGGTCACAGTACTTCAGGTGGGATCTCACCAAAGTGCAGTAGAGTAGCAGAATCACCTCTCTCAGCCTGGTGGCCATGCTTCTTTTGATGCAGCCCAGGATATGGGTTGCCTTCTAGACTGTGAGCACACATTGTCAACTCACGTCCAGATTTCCTTCCACTAGTAACCCCATGTTCTTCTACTCAATGCTGCTTCAAATCCTGACATCCTCTAGCCTGCATTGATATTAAAAATTGCTCTGAACCATGTGTTAAAGGCCTTGCTATTGGCCTTGTTGAACCTCACATGGTCTACACAGGCCCACTTTTCAAAGTTTGTCCAGGCCCCTCTGGATGATATCCCCATCCCTCAGGTGAGTCAGCCATACCACTCCTCTTGACATCATCTGCGAAATTCCTGAGAGCTTTGCTTAATCCTTTTGTCCATGCTGTTCGTGAAGATGTTGAAGATTAAACAGTACTGGTCCCACCAGAGACCCCTAAAGGGCACCACTGGTCACTGTTCTCCATCTGGACGTTGAGCCATTGTCCACTACTCTCTGGAGTAGATGTGTCACAGGAGGAGTGATGCTAGTATGGTATTGAATATCTCATTGGCTGGCCCAGTTGCCCATCCTGGTTGTGGACCCTTCCAGCTTCTTGTGAAAAGAAGTCTTCTTGTGAAAAAGAATTAACCGTTTCTGAGCTGGACCCAGGACACATGTGTGGCCTTCCTGACCCCATGCCTACACAACCAGACAGTGTCCCTCTACTCTTCCCAGGATACCTGTCCTTGCTTCCAATGCCTGTGCATTTCCTTCTTGCTCTTTCCCCAGCAAATCTTGATTCACCCATGCTGGTCTTTTGCCTTCCTTTCCTTATTTCTCTACATCTAGGGATCAAGAGCTCTTGCACTCTGTGGAAAGTAGTCTTAAATATCTGCCACTGTTCTGTTCTACTCACTTGCCCCTGAGAGCTGTTTCCCAGGGTGTCCTGTTTACTAAGACCTTGAATGGATGGAATTTTACTTTCCCAAAATTCAGGGCTTTAACTTTACTCTTCACCTGATCCATATCCCTCAGGACTGTGAACTCCACTAGCGTGTGATCACAGCAGCCCACTCTGCCACTCATCTTGACATCACCAGTTAGCTCACTTGCATTGGTGACCGTCAGGTCCAGTATCATATCCCCCCTGATAGGGCTGTCTGTTACCTGGTTTAAGACTTTATCCTCAGTGCATTTCAGGACTCTCTTGGATTACCTGTAGTTCACCATACTACTTTTCTAGCAGATATTGGGGTGGTTGAAGTCCCCCAGCAGGATGAAAGCCTGTGAGCACAAAGCCTCCTGTAGCTGGATTATGAGGGCTTTGTCTATAGGCTGTCTTTCACTGAGTGGCCTGTTCTAAATGCCAACCACAAGGTTCCCTTTGTAGCCTCAGTCTCTAATTCTTACCCATAAGCTTTTGACCTGTTCATGGCTATTCTTCTGAAACAGCTCTTCACAGTCTGTCCATCTCTTGATCTCTAGAAGGCAACATATCTGTTCATACGCCCTGATCTGGCCCTTCTGAACAGCCTGTAGGCATCGATAGCTGCACTCCAGTCATGGGATTCACCCCACCAACTTTCAGTAATGGCAATTAGGTGGTAGTTTTCTAGCAGCACTGTGGCTTCCAGCTCCTCTTTGTTGTCCATGCTGCACGTGTCAGTGTAGAGGCAGTTCAGCTGGGCTGTTGACTGTGCCACCTTCTTAGAGGAACTTCCTTTGAAGGTATATCACTGCTGTTTCCCTGTTGGCTTGTATTAACCTCAGGAGTGCCTGGCTCATCTCTGCAAGTCTTCAAGTGTGCTGCAGTGTGGCCAGCATGTCTCAGAGAAACAGGCTGAGGGCCATTACTAGCACCCTGTCCCTCTAACATTGGTGTGTCATCCCACAGCTTGACACAGCCAAGCCTGATATTATCCCTCTACCCCTTCAAGTCTATTTTAAAGCTCTGTCAGTGATCACCACCAGCTTGTGAGCAAACACATTCTTCTCCCTTTGAGAAAGATGAATCTCATCTGATGCTTGAAGGCCTGGTGCCATATACACCATGCCTGGTGATCACACCAGCCTTGGGGACATGTATTAATGACTGACTACATTGTGATTAGTCTCAGTGCACATGGTGCTAACTGGTTGGACAGAAAGGAGGGACTCCTGAAACATTTTATTTACCTGCTCTAAGGAAGCCACAGGTCTAGAACACAAGTCAGTATTCACTTACATATAGCTCTGGAAAAAATCTGAACAACAAAAAATGTTTTTTGGGAATCTTGGTCAAACTTAAAACAAAAACAACTTTTTGAATAGAATATGCCAGGGTTGTCTTTCCAGTAAGTCTGAGGACCAGATGGCAAAAAATATCAACCTTTGAAAAAGTGAAAATGTCAACAAAATATGAAATCAGCTGTTACAGTGAGCCACTAATTATTCACAAGAAAAACAATCCTACAGTATTCTTTGAGCGCCAAAGGACCTTTAGGTGTAGAGGCATGCAAACATTTTTTTTATAAATTCTGTATGTGCATCTCAGATGTTAGCACAATTTTTGGGAAGCCTATGATTCAGTAGTAGAGAAACGTGCCCATGTGTAATCAACAGGCATGTCTGTTTTTTATGCAGTTTTCTTATTAGTGTCAAGCAAATGGTAGTTCTTCAGACTTTTGGTTCTTAGAAATCTCAGTCAATGCATAAGCCTTTTTTTTTTTTTTTTTCCTGATATTTTTGCTTAGTAGCTATTTAATATCAGCTTGTTCAAAGGCCACAGGAAGGGGTTAGGAGATTTCTCACTGGTCCCACTCACTGTGGGAGTAGACCTTGGGTCAGATCCTCTGCTGTATATCTTCTCTATTTACATCAACCACATCTGTCACAGCTCCAAAGTCTCCTCTTACAGTGTCTTTCCCTCACTTCCATCTTGCCCTGTAATATTGAATTAGAGTACCTTTTGATTTAAGCATAACATTTTGGGAGTTTTATGTTGTGGGTTTCTTAACTATGCTCTGTTACATCCAGTCCCATTTATAATAAAATTGAATCCAGTTAGTAAGTCACAAGTAAAAGCTGATGCTGTATCTTTTCAGTCTGGTGCTCTTTAGCATCAACTTGCATAACCAAAGTCTATCATGCAGGAGTATTTGGTCTAGCCTTTGTTTCTCTATAAGACATGGTGCTAACGTGACCCAAGATACAAATTCTGCATGCAGCAGCCCTTCATCCTCCATACAGCTCCAATCAGGCCTATGTGAAGCAAATGCAGGCTAAAAACAGAGGTGATGCTTACATCATTTTTCTTGCCTCTTGAGTATCAGTTGCTGTTAGTCATACTTTTACATATCCTCTCCCACAAAATTAACTTCTATGTGCAACATAAATGGCTGGTGACTAAGAGCAGAAGTGTTTTTTTCTTTTCAATACTTTGGACATGACTGCTTTCCACACAACTCCAGCTGCAATTATGTCTTAGAGTCTTGAAACCTGCATCACTGAATTCAGGGGAATTCAAAGGTGGATGTGATGGAGACTGGAATTAAATTCCTTGGTTGGCCGTTGACTTTCAGTGTAAACTTGGATCATAAGATGAGTCACCTCATTTCTCTGTGCTTCCATTCCATGAAATACAATGGGGACACCATCCACAGAAATCACAGGGCAAAGGAGGCTGGCAGGAGAGTGATCTCTGCCTCCAGTCCCTGCCAAGCACAGGCTCAGGCATAAGCTCAGAATGAGCTGCTAAGGGCTTTATCCAGTCATGGCATGAAACCTTTGAAGGCTGGAAATGGCCCAACCTCTCTGAGCCCCAGCCCCACTGTTGAGCTGTTCTCGCAAGGATAAGCCCTCTCCTTATCAGGAGACACAGCCTGAGCCTCCCATGTTTCGTCTCGTGCTGCTGCCTCTCTTGCCACACATCGCTGCGAAAAGCCCAGCTATGTCTCTTCCACCTCCTACTGCCAATGCCAGGGATGGTGTTAGCTGCCCCTGCAGCTGTGCCTTCCCCTAGCTGAACCAGCCCTGATCTCACAGCCTATCCTTGCAGGATGGGGGCTCCAGACACACCACTTCTGTGGCACCCCCCTCTCCTGCCACCATTTCAGTCCACATTGAAAAGGTGTGTGCCAGTTGATGTAATAAAACCAGTAGGTGGTTAGATGTTATGATGATAACAGATGTGATAGCTAGGACGGGAAGAATTTTCTAGATGTTACAGTAGCAATAATGGCTTAATTATCCCAGCTATTATAGTGTTATGTTTCACAAAAGTGAACCGAATACCATCAATTTGTTTAATTGTACTGTCTACTGAAAGCAAAAAGAGGATATGTGTCTCCTGAAACCTGTTCAAACAGGTTTTATGTTTGATATTCAGTAAGGATTTCTTCCTTACTGTATCAATGTTTTTCTTCAAAGTGAACCAAGAATAGACCAAGTTTTTATAAAAGAAAGGAACAGCAATGCTGGAGATGAGATTTGTTTTCTCTGACCAGTGCTGTGCCTTATTAATACGCTTACCAAGTGACCTTGCTCAACAGTTAATTCCTTATGGTCACATGTTATTTTTCTCACTGACATCAGCACTCAAAAAAAGATGAAGGTCAAAGCATACATGCAGTGCAACACAAACTTTAATTCAAGAGTTTGACTGGAACTGAATGAGATAGCAGACATAGTGCTTGACTTTTGCATCTGGGTTAATCTAACCCCAGTGCACAGACCCTTCTGAGGGGGTTCCTCAGCTGCCTCTTTTGGGCTGAACCTTCAGGCACATCTTTTGGGCTGAACCTTCAGGCACATCTTTTGGAGGAGAAGAACCCTTCCTTTCTTCCTCTACTCTTGACTCTTGTACTCAACCTCATGTTGGTGCTGGATGCTTGCTACTGGAAGTAGAAATGTAGCTTTATCACTTGACTCCAGGAAGATTCTCTTCTGCGCCATGT
>NW_008615552.1:32964-37605 GCF_000691845.1 Merops nubicus
GTCCCTGTCTGTAGGCAAGAGAATTCCTTGGCACAGATAGGTATCAAGGAGACAGGTGGGGAAGAGGAGCTGTGAGAAAAGAAGAACATAAAGTGAAAAGGTAACAGATTTAACTCTGTACGCGATGAAGGAGGTAAGACACAAAAGAAAATGGCAGCAAAACAACAGACATTCTAAAATGTCGAGATACAAAACTTTTGACACCGCTTTGTACAAAGATTCCCATACCAGATATAGAAAGGAATTTTAGGAAAGACATAGAAAATCTCAATAACAGATTTTTAGAAACCAAAGGTGGGAGATGCTCTGGAGCTCACCCAGCCTATTTTGCTGGGCAGTGGGACCATTCTCTTTTCAAAAAGAAATTAAGGTCAAAAGTGGATTGGACCCACCCAGCTTGTTTTTTTGTGTGTGTGTATTTTTTTTTTTTTTTTTTTTACCTTTTGGAAGCAGAAACAAGCCTTTGCTACCTTTGAGTACCTCTGGAGCTTCTTCAGGGCAAGGACATGGCTCCAGATCATGTGCCTGCTGCCAGATTGATCAGTGGGTCCTGGGAGTAGTTCACAGACAACTGTGCACCTCCTTGCCTAGTAATAACAGAAAAGCAGCACTTATCATGCTTCAACAAGGTTATGCAAAAAGCAAGGGGTAGGAAAAGAGAGAAGCTCTGGAGTGGGGTAGGATTAAGTATTTTATTAGTACCTGATTTCTCTAACAAGGCCAGAAACAGACTGATGGTAGTTTCTTTTATGCCCTTCTCTCTACTCCCTAACTGCATTCAACATTTTTGTCCTGCACTTCAAGACTCTTGCCAGCTGTTCACATCACCTGCCTGTTATCAGGCTTCTTGTGATGACATGGAAGATTGTTTTTCTCTGGGTATCCTCAGTTAATTCTGATCACACTGAATCTGAAAGCATAGGGAGCTGGTGGCCATCTCTATGAAGTGTAGCCCCGCTATGATTCATGCAACTGCAAAGAAAGAAAACAGCTTAAATTTGACTTAATTGGCAGAAATAGACAGTGACTGACATTTTGAATGAAGGAAAATTAGGACATTCAAAGCCAGGAATTATAGTATCATATGAAACTCCAACTAAGAACACATATTGCAAGGTTTGTAATAAAACTGTTGGAGTTGGCAAGGCTGGTTGGGTTTCTGTTACCAGCAGCTTATATCATTTTCTGTGTAATAGCTGGCAGCAAACAAAGAATCACAGAGCAGGGCACACAGGCTCCTAAAGTGAAGCACTAGAGGGCTTTCAGCCTGTGGCTGTGGGTACCAAGCTGCAGGGAAATCTTTTGTATGGGTGAGCAAGCGTAAGAAAAGGAGACAGAAAATCTGAGGTGGAGAGCTTGCCTAATACCAGGTGAACTGCAGGAAATACATGTTGAAAGTTTCTCATAGGTGTTCTATGGAAATAATTTTATTATGGCTTCAAAACCAGCTCAGTGTTCAGCTTTGAAGTCTTTTCCCAGGTTGCAATTGTTAGCTTGTAAATACAGGACTCCATGAGGTTATCCTGCAGATACAGATTATTAGAGAGTGTGTTTGATGTAATCCTTGTATCTCATCACTTGAAAGCTTTCCTCTACTTCTGCTCTGATATAGACTATCAAATGCTGTACTATGGAAGTTTCTTTCTAAACTGTCACCAGTTTAAAGTCAAGTCCACAACGTAACTGTGCTCACTTTTATGTAACCAGGCTTTGGGTTGTGTAAAGAAACAGAGACAGAGAAATGAGAGTTTGAATTCACATAAGAGAAATTGACAGTAGGTATGTTCATCCAAAGAAGAGAGTCAGCATTTTGTAGTGCATCCTAACAAATAAAGCTGATGAGCTTGAGTTGCATTGGATGAATACAATACAACTGTAAACCCCTTATCCATTCTCTTCCCTTTGCTCACCTAGCTGAAGGAAGTTTAAATTTCTAAATTTATAAAACTGGTTGAAAACTTTACAGCTGATTTCTAGTCTTTTAAAAACTACTTAATCAAACTCTAGAGATGAATGGCTTCATTTGTCTCATTCAACCCTTATTTTGATGCTATCCATTGCACTTAGAAGAAATATTCCTGTGTTAAATCGGGCACAAGTAACAGCACAAAAGTTAAAAAGATATGTTGTTTGTCTTCGAGAAAGCACTTCAGGCATCTGAATGCTAATTTCTTTAGCGTTCAGGTTTTTTAGTTTCTCTAGACTTAATACAGCAGATTATTTCCAGTGGGTCTGAGTAGTTTCACACATAAAGGTACAGAAAACAATTTTGTGTGTTTACATTGCTTTCCATATCTATGCATTATCCCTTATCGGTGTGTAAGAATATTACTCATACAAACAGGAGATTATTCCTAACACAACATTTCTGGAATTCACATTAACTAGTAAAAAAATCAGCCTGCTTAAAGGAAGTTTGTGAGAAGTTAAAGGAAAAAAAAAATAATTAAAAATTTTATGGGACAACAGTAAATTATAGGTCTACTTAGTCACATGCATGTGACCTAGAGGAAGAAACTTTTGTAATTTTTCAGTTTATTTAATCTGAAAGGCTCATATACTGAGTTACATAGCCAGAGTTGAACATCTGCATTTTGGTTGATACATGCTTTTGGTGCTGGCATTAGCCCTGTGACCACAGTGGCTTCTCTTACTCAGCTCCTTTAGTGGCTTGGCATCTTTCATATTCCCTCAGGCTCTATGGTAGAGCAAGCAGACACTCCCACTGGATGTCAAGAGAGTAATCTTAATGAATGACATATTATGAGCCTTATGAAAGTAATTTGCTTTGCTCCCTGGTGTAGTTGGCTAACTTCCTCTTACCGAAAGTTCAGGCTAAATTCAGCATTATACTTGTGTAAATTCTTGCCTTTTGGGCAACGTGACACAGAAACAAGTCTTATTCAAAGTAATTCTTGCCTTTGTTTTCTAGAAGGAAATTTAAATGTTACACTGGCTAGGGGAACAGTTACCTGCTGTCCCATGCTATGGGTAATGGATTCACACCTAAAGACTTGGCATCTTTGTAAAAAGGTATAGCTTTTACAAAATGTACAACAAAGATTTGATAAAATCTAATTTGCTGGCCTGTGATTTGATGAAAACCATTATTAGCTGTCAGATACTGACAATTAAAGAGCTGAGGGCACAGGGTAGGCAGCTCACACTTTCTTCAACCTATGCTTTACTTTCCTCTCTTCACAGACCGTCAGCTGAATACAATAATTCTGTGGCATGCACAAACATACAACCTGTAGCTTCTCATTACTTCCACAGCAAAGACTGAGTAATATTTTCTGCTCCAAACTCCTATTTCAGTCAGTGCTTTGATGAGACATCCATGTTTTAGCTTTACTAGCTTAACCTGAGAGAACTGCTTGCTGCTTTTGTTTCACAGCCCCAGCTCTTCTGAATCATAGAATCATGGAATCATTAAAGTTGGAAAAGACCTTTAAGATCATTGAGTCCAACCGTCAACCCAACACTACCATGACCACTCACTGAACCATGCCCTGAAGTGTCCTTTCTACACAGTTTTTATGAACACTTCCAGGGGTGGTGTCTCCACCACTTCCCAGGGCAGCCTGTTCCAGTGCTTCACCACTCTTTCAGTAAAGAAATTGTTCCTAACATGTAATCCAAACCTCCTCCGGTGCAACTTAAGCCCATTTCATGTCACCCTATCGCTTGTTACTTGGGAGAAGAGACCAACCCCCACCTCACTACAACCTCCTTCCAGGTAGTTGTAGAGCACAATAAGGTCTCCCCTCAGCCTCCTTCTCTCCAGACTAAACAATCCCAGTACTCTCATAAGACTTGTTCCCCAGACCTTTCACCAGCTTCGTTGCCCTTCTCTGGACCCACTCCAGCATTGCAATGTCCTACTTATCCTGTGGTGTCCAAACCTATAATGAAGCAACTGCACTGGTGGACAAAGGAAGAGCAGTGGACATCATTCATCTAGACTTTGCTAAGGCCTTTGTCACTGTCACCCACAGCATCCTCCTTCCTAAGTTGGAGAGATGTGGGATCAATGGTTGGACTGTTCAGTGGATAAGAAACTGGCTGGACGGCCACAAGCAGAGAGAAGTGGTCAATGGCTCGAAGTCTAGCTGGGCAAAAGTGACAAGTGGTGTCCCTCAAGGGTCTATACTGGGACTGGTGTTGTTTAACATCTTCACCAATGACACAGACAGTGGCATCGAGTGCACCCTCAGCAAGTTTGCTGATGATACAAAGCTGGGTGGTGCAGCTGACATGCCAGAGGGATGGGAAGCCATCCAGAGGGCCTTGGACAGGCTGGAGAGGTGGGCTTGGGTGAACCTCATGAGATTCAACAAGAGCAAGTGCAGGGTCCTGCACCTGGGGAGGGGCAACCATCATTACCAGTACAGGCTGGGAGAGGACACGTTAGAAAGCAGTCCACTGGAAAAAGACTTGGGGGTACTAGTCAATGAGAAGCTGGACATGAGCCACCAGTGTACAGCAGCAGGCCAGAAGGCCAGTGGAATCCTGGGCTGCATCAAAAGAAGTGTGGCCAGCAGATGGAGAGAGGGGATCCTGCCGCTCTACTCTGCCCTGGTGAGACCTCACCTGCAATCCTGTGTCCAGCTCTGGAGTGCGCAACACAAGAAGGATGTG
>NW_008615552.1:38096-60469 GCF_000691845.1 Merops nubicus
GCAGGGGGGTTGGACTAGGTGACCTTTGGAGGTCCCTTCCAGCCCAGACATTCTATGATTCTATGAAAACTGGACACAGTGCTCAAGCCAGGGCCTCACCAGTACCAAGTACAGGGCCATAATCACTGCCTTTAGTCCTGCTGGCCACACTGTTTTTGATACAGGCCAGGATGCCATTTGCCTTCTTGGCCACCTGCCACACTGCTGGCTCGTGTTCATCTGTCTGTCCTTCCAACACCCTCAGGTTGTTTTCTGCAGAGCAGCTTTCTAGACACTCTTCTCCAACTATGTAGCATTGCCTGAGGTTGTTGTGACTGAAGTGCAGGACCCAGAAACTGACCTTCTTGAACCTCTCATATCACTGGCCCATTGGTCCAAGCTGTCCAGATCCCTCTGCAGAATCTTCCTGTCCTGCAGCAGATCAACAGTGCCACTCAGTTAGGTTTCATCTTCAAACTTACTGAGGCTGCACTCGATCCATTCATCCAGATCATTGACAAAGACATTAAACAAGGCTGGCACACGAAAAACACATGCATCAGAAGGGAGAGTTCTATGTATACAGAAGGAACTACTTTTTCCTGTCATGAACATTAGGCATGGAAACAGTCTCTGTGGACGGGCCAATGGGAGCCCTTGAAGATAAAAATGCGCTTTGATTTGACTGAACTCTGAAGCTCTGGGAATAGCATTCAGTGCTGCTTGTTGTGCACACACTTCCCAGTCAGCTAACATCTGTGTGCCTCTGAGGAGTGCCGAGCTGTGCCTACATGTGAAGTCAATTTAGCTGAGTAGTGAAAGTGTAAAGAAGTTCTGTAAGGAAAAACCAGGAGCATCATCTTGCTCATTCCTGAGGGCATGGTAGGAATGATAGCTGCACCCTTCAGGCTAAACTGTATCCAGGCAATGACTTGAAGGTATTATGATGCAAAATAATTTTATTTTAACTTTACTTTGGTGTAAAAGTTTTTCCTTTATTTATCTCTGTAGTTTAAACTTGCTTTAAAACTGGAATTCCAACATCACAGAATTGCTGCCCTATCATGACTGTCGTGGTGATTAATATAAGATTTGTTGACACTCATGCATGATTGAAATATCATTATTCTCTTAACTGTAAATGTTTGGCTGGTGCCATACTTTCCTCTTCACCCTCACACTCCCCCTCTCCAGCCAACCCCCTGCTCCAGGCTTCTTGAAGTGCGTTTATTCAAAGACAGGTTAAATACCTTATTTACTCTCTGGCACCTAATTTAGTGGGAAAAGGATTTTGCTTTGAACTTCTGAGCATATGTGTGGACAAGAATGAGAAACAAGTAAGGCAAAGGCTAATCAGTACCTGTGAAACAGCATGGGGAGTCCACATCTCTGCCATTAAAGGGATTAAAATACTCTGGAGGAAGGACAGGAGTAGGAATGATGTTGACCCCATACTTCAAAAAAATAATTCTGACTCGGTCCTATGGCACTTTTTCTGCCCACAGGCATAGCATTAAGGTAAGCATTCGGTTTTGAAGGACAGTAGTTAACAGCCCTTTACAGAATAACAGGAAGTAACAGTGATTGTGCCATGCTGTCAGCAGTCAGGAGTTTCAATACACAGTACTACAAAAGAGTGCCTTAGGCACCTCAGTAAAATAACCTGTGCCCTCATTGAAGAACAAATGAATAGGCATCACTGGCCCAAAATTCACAAATAAATGCATAGTGATGGAAGGTAGACACGACTTTTCTTGTAATTCAAATTTATTTCTTAGGAAAAGGTAGAGTTGGTTCATCCTTCCCCAATGTTACGTTATGGAGCGATTTTTTTGTAACATTATAAGGGGTCATAAAATCAAACCCACATAAATATTAGGAGTGCTTAAACCATTATGGCTTTGAGCTGCCTGTAGTTTAGTTGTATCACTGGTATACAAGGGTCTGAATAGAGACATATGGTCACCATCAGCTTGGATATTTAATTTTGAGATGACATTTCTGCTAATCCATCTGAAAAGGGGGAAGCTGCCATAAAAATTGTTGCAATTAGCCAAACCACAATTTTTTCTAACCAAGAGCCAAAATGGCATTTTAGAATTTCAATATCACTCCCAGGTTTGCATCTTCTGCTGAATTCCCAAGATTGAGGTTCAAGCCGTACTGTAAAACCAATCCTCAACTGTACCTTTTTAGAGAGAAGGATCAGTGGCAGGTGGTGCCCACTATAAAAGCCTCATTAAAACACCTTCTGTTTGAATATCACAAAAGGGAGTCACCAGATGGAGACACAGATCCACATGGTAGCCTTACCTCAAATAACAGTTTCACCTGACACTTTGGGGACAGCAGATTTTTTTTTTTCCTCCATCTAACAAGCTACTGAGGTTCAAGAGAGGATATATTAGGATTAATTGCACTTGATCACTAATCTGTTGTAAAGCCATATGCTGAAAGTGTTGTTCATTGTCAAGCCTAGAGACAGGTAGGGCCCCTCTGGTGATGTAAACTGTCCCTATTTCCACAAAGCTAATCTAATTTCACCTGCTTACAGACCTCAGATTCCAGTAAAAATACTTAACTCTTCCTGCTTTGTCTCCTGATGCATTTTTGAATTACAGCAAATCTGATATAGAAACTAATGATGCTGAAACCTGCTGACTAATTGGAAAATTATTTTTCCTGGTGCTGCTTGCTGAAATGAGCAAAACATGGAAAGGGTATTTATTCTATTGTGTGCTCAGCCTGTTGGTTGAAGAGCTAGCTCTTCCCTCGTAAGCTCCACTGCTTAACTTCTCACACCTCCTCCTCCTGCTAGTCCCAAAACACATCTGAAGAATATGTGATTTACTAGTTGAGAACAATTGGCAAGCTAAACCATGTGAGTAAAGTTTTTAGAGGAGGCGTTGTCACCTTGTGCAGCCCTTGGAGTGGGAGGATTTTTTCAGTGGCTTGGCTTTGGGATTTATCCAAACTATTAAGTGCCAAACAGTGTAACCAGAACATTTTTCATAGCTCTGTTTAGTGTTTTCTGTTTTGTGTTAAGCTACTTTAGAAATTGCAACCCATCAAGCCTGTTCCCTAAATCAAGAAGGCTATACTTAGTTAATACGTAGCGTGTGTATTTGTGAGAGACAGAAGGCAGGCAGATAGGTGCATTGAATTCTCATATTTTTTTACCAAGTGACATGTAGCATCTTATGTCACAGAAGAAAAAACAAAACCAAAAAAATACACTGTATTTTTTTACAGTAATTGTACTGCCTATCTTGGGCTAGAATATGTCTTCACACTAATCTGATTTGAGGGTTAGTCTACTCAAATCCAGAGAGTAAGAAATGAATCAGGATTTTGGTGTATAACAGCTCATCTTGTGCTACCTCCTTAAGGCTCCTCCATACTTACAAAATGCCTTCTATTCCAGAAGAGACTCCAAGTGTGTTGCCAGCTGTATGCACTTAAAGGTCAATTCAGCCATCTCTGAAATACAAGCACCTCTGGGATGAAACACAGCAAATCCCCCTTTCCAGAAAAAGCAAAACACTGTTTTGAGGAGGATGAAGTGAAAAATACCTGCTCCTTGTTGAAAGTTGGCCAAGAAACTGGAGCTAACATTATCTGCTCCCAGAATTGGTGCCAAGGGATCTTTAGCAATCACAGGTGCTCCAGATCTCAAATTTGTGTTGAGTTCAAATGGCATTGGCTGACACGTGTGACAAAATTTTTCCTCTTCTTTAAGCAGGTATCTCTGGAATTTCCTCTTCTGTCAATGCCTGTATTACCCATAGTAATATGGCAAGGCCAGGTGATAGATCTTTTCTCCTACCAGTGTAAAGTCACTCATAAGATTAATACAGCTACCATCATCAACTAAGGTTATCCATGGAAGAGACCATTCATCAGAAAGACCAACAGCACCAAGTCTATCTCATCTAAGTCCAACATCTTGCATGTTTAATGTAAATTGGGCTTTCCTTTAAATTGATATTTTGATGCCATTTCCAAACCAGTACAAACTTGTCATTGTAGTTTCCCACTGCCTCTCTTGAAGAAATCACTTCCGGTTAATTTTGAATTTGCAATTAATTGGGAATGTGATCCACAATGTAAGAAGAAGAGAGAAAAAATTAAATGCAGTGGCTGAAAAGAGGAGTTAATAAGGTTTAGTAGTTCCACATTTTCATTTGCTTTTTCTTCTGTGTGGGCTTGGACTGAGCAATTGCATGTTATGAGTTAACAGTAAGCTAGTTCGCCATCTCCACTGTGTGTACTGCACCCATAAAGGTCTTGATAGATAAATGTGTGTACCATCATATCTGTCTATCCAAATGAATGGCTTTTCTCAGTTACAGATGAATTGATTTGAATTCTAACAAACAAATGAGGTCCAAAACCAACACCAGACCAATGATTGCGTTCATGAACACAGGTGCTGAGTTTGGTGTATTCGAATTAACTGAGGCAAGTTATTCAAGGACTATAGAATATCCTTGGGTGCCCAGGAGTAGATTTTGAGAATGGCAGATGTATATTGATTTTCATTAGCAATCATCTGCTTAAAATCTAGACAACTTAGTAAGGAAAGAGAAAACTGATTTTGGGTGATCCACTGCACAAAGGAAGAAAAGCATCCATGGCTGTGTGTGGTGACTGTGTATGTAGTTTTTGCTGTCTGACATTGAGATGGAGAATTCTATATCTTAGGTGTTTTAGGAGCTATCGTTCTTGAAAAGTCAGTGTTTTGAAATACTGTTATATAGTCCTTATTACAAGCTGCCTAGCAGCAGTGCTCCTTTTGTCTATTTGTTATATTCCTGGAAAGTGGAAAGAATTTCAGAGAAGTTGCAAGTAGTCATCATGCCTCTTAGTGAAGGAATGTGGCATATGAGAGAATTGTCTTAAGGCACTAATTGTGCCTTTATGATATTTCTGAAAATGTTTTTGAAACCAAAGAGTCATCATCTTGTGGACCTGGTGATGACTCCAGTTTTAAAGTTAGACAGTTTAAAACTGAAGCAGGTAATTTTCTGACAGGCTTCTTTCCAGCTGGGTAATCCTTAGCATGTGTTGGTGCACTATGTTGTTCTTCCCCCAGTGAAAGATTTTGGGCTTCTCTTTGTTAAACTTCCTGAAGCTCCTGTTGGCCCATTTCTGCAGCATGTCAATGTCCCTGTGGTTAGCAGCATGACCTGTTGGTATATCATAGAATCATAGACTCCTCCCAATTTTGAGTCATCAGCAAACTTGCTGAGGGCACATTTTGTCCTGTCATCCAGCTCATTAATGAAGATGTTAAATAAGATTAGATTCAGCATTGACGCCTGGGGTACACTGCTAGTTATGGACCTCCAATCTGACTTTGTTGCACTGATCACTGGTCTCTGGGTCCAGTCATTCAGCTAGTTTTCAAGTCACTCACTGCATGCTCATTCAACTTTTACATCAACAGCTTGTCTACAAAGACATTACGGGAGACGGTGTCAGAAGTCTTACTGAAGTCCATGTAGACAATATCCACCTCTCTCTTCTCATCTGTTAATCCAGATATTTCGTGACAGAAGGTTGAAAAGTTGGTCAAGCAGCATAAGCGTTCATGCTGCACTGGTGTGGTAGAGAATAATGGGCATGGTTGGTGCTTCTAGAATTGTACTGTTATAAAAAACCCTGAAAAAATTGATTTCATAAGAGTGAAATTAATGATACCTAAAAAGAATGCTACTTTGGGAAATCTTATATGTCAAAAGTCAGAGGAAACAGCCTTAAAAAATGTAATTTGCAGTTAGAGTTTGTTTTTCTGACCTGTTAATTGATTCCTGCTCTTTTCCCCCAACAGAATGAGATGAGGATCTTGAGGGTCTAGGATAACCGAGCTTTTTAATTAGTTAATTTTAAACAACAGTGAGAGAAATGTCTGATAAATGCTTCCTTATTTCTACACAACAGTTGTGAAAAATGGTAACAGCCATATCAAGTTTTCCTGTATCAAAAGTAATCTGCAGCTAGATTTTACACTTAATCTGTATTTCATACTGGAGTCTACAAGTGCTTTCTAACTCAAAATAAAGAAATGCAATACCCCCCACATTAAGCTAATTTTGCAGGGCATAGTGTACCTGGGGAAAAGCTTTGATGTTGCCTTTGCCAATACCAGTTTTATTTCTCTCATTGTTACTGGTAATTGTTTTTGCTTCCATTAGGAAGAATGTAAAAACTTTCTACTTTCTACACTTCATGTGTGTTATATGGTTTTCTATGGTCAGCCATTTCCATAGTTTTGATATGCCTGTTTCTAGATTCTGATCAAAAGACTGGGGTAAAACCTCATTGAGGGAGATGAACAGGTTTTTGCAGATCCTACCTGGTGGTGTTTCCACATCTAGTAGGTACATATCTTTGAGGTTACTAAATGTAATTAAAATAAAAACAATTGTCCTTTGCAATAACTATTTGATTGATGATATTTATATTCTGTGCAACTGATTTCACTGCTGTCACATTTTTATATTCCTGTTTCTGGCATTTTTTATTTCTATGTTCATCCTTTGACCTAATATTTTCCATGTTACTGCCATTGCAAATAACGTTTGTTTATGGGACAGAATTGTAAACACAGCGCTGCCTCTGGGAATCTTTTTTTATGTCACCTGAGTGTGAGATAAATCAAACTAGTTCTGTAAATGCAGAGAACCTAGAGTTCCCTTTTACTTTATTTGATATTTTGGATTCTCAAGAATTTATGTTAATCAAGCCAGGAAAGGCTTACTTTGTTCTTATGTCTTGATGGATGTTTGTATCTAGTGAAGATGCCACAAACTCAGTCATTGGAATGAATACACAACTGATTACTGTATTACTACATCTCCTGTGTTACTCTTCAACTCCCAAAGCAGAACACCTGGCTCTGCACTGCTTTGTGCACTCCATGTTTTTTCACCATGGTTTGATGAAAGCAAAGGGTCACATTGTGACTACATGAATTTTTGCTCCTGAAGTCATTAGACGTAGTACTACATGGATTTAAATAATTGGATTTATTGTTTTCTCTAATTATCAAGTGGAATACTTGGTAATACATGTCTGCCACAAGTATTCATATAGTTGTACTGTTATGCAAATGATAAGCAAAATAACCAAATAACTTGCTGTGTTTGTTCATGTATCTTCCCCCCGTCCCTTCCACTTTTGATGATTCTTTTAAGCCTCAGATGAAATTTATGTCATACTGGTTATATTTTGCAGTAGCCTCATGGACTTTGATGGCTTCCTGAATTATCCCTCTTTCTGTTTGTGTGCTCTTATTACGGCTGTTGCTAGCTCCATTCTGATGTTTGTAGTTTTTGGAAATCTGAATCTTTGTTATTTATGTTATCAGTGGTCTGACCTGGGTTGCCCACAGCAATGTTCCAACTGTTCTTGGTCCTCAATTACTAATTATGCAGATAAACAGATTGTGCAAAGTCTTTCCTTGTGGCCACATTCTGGAGGTGTTGTTTTTATTAAACTGCTGCTGCATTTGAATTTTAAGTAGGTGCTGGCCAGTTCTTAGTGGGTTTTTTTTTGTTGTTTGTATATCCCGTAGATGTCTGTTGCAATTTATTAACAATTTGGTAGATACACAGATACCAAAAAATTAAAGTCCATGACATCCAAAAGTGACATGGTTGTAAAAAGAAGTGAAAGACACAGATTAAAGACAGATATTCAGAGCTGTCGTCTGTTTCTGAAGATCCCCAGGACAGTGGACAGCCTGTCAGTAGAATACTTGAATCTGTTATCATTAACAAAACAAAATCACTAGTGAGCATTGATTGAAGCCATTAAATTAGAGATGTTCTTAAAAAATTAACTTTTTAGATGAAAGTAATATCGTGCACCCTTGTTGGTTATATGAAGTTATTTTGTGGCTTTGGCAAGTGCAGCACCCTTGACCATCTTGTGTCAATGTAAGCATGCATTTACATAACCCCTGAGGAACAATTCTCCGCTCAAAAGACAGACAGGGCTACCCAGATACCATACCAGAACACTGGTATTATTCTGCACAGAAAAGCGTTTCAAAAATTAGACCACAAAGTTTGCTCTTTTCCTTGCTTCACTCCTACAGAACTGTACAGGCTGGAAAAAAAAAAAAAAAGTAAGACACAACTAGCATAATGGAAAAAGTAGAAATCCAAGGGAAATTTTATGTCTGTGAAATCTGAATATCCAAGATTTCCAGATAAAATTTCAGCGTGAGATTAAATTCACCAGTAAAATCGGCAGAAATCTCCTCGTGACATCAGTATAGATAGATTCCAGTCTTTAACATTTTGTTGTCTACCTAAATGGCCACTTAAAGTTTACATATAATTAGACATATCAGCTGAACAAAACAGGAAAAAAAAGTTGCAGTTTAACATTTAAAATTATTTTCAAGCCTTATGTCAATCAATGCAGTCTGGCAGTCAAATTTGCCTTTCTAAAAATATCCCAGCTTTCTCTTTTTCATGTAAAAGGGAATTTTCATACAAACAATAAGGTAAGCTGACAAGAATTGGGAATCTGTGGTAATGACTAGGATCATCAAAGGCAGAAAGTTGTTGTCTAGATTAACAGGAGGTAAAGAGGTTCAAACAAAGGGGAATCTGTAAACAATAGGATGCTTTAAAACACAAAATATTAGGACCTATTAATGTAAACAAATTCTACTATAAAAACAATACTGGCTGGTTTTGGTAGATAAATTTTAGCAGGAGCACTTAAAGTATTTTACAAAATATCAGCCTCAAATTACAGAAAAACAAAGAAATGGGTAGGCAAGATGATTAGAATTAACCCATAAGGCTGCTTATAGAGGTGGGAGAACAATCCTAAACTCTTGAGTCCTTTTTTTTCCCCAGTATTTACTGCAGAGCCTTGCTTAGAGGAGTGTTCCTGAGTCTAAAATTAGTGTCTGTGTGACAAGTTTCAGACACAACCATCAGCAAACTCGAATCAGAAGGCAATTAGAGAATGAGTCAGATCAGTCAGTGTCAGTGGAAATAGTGATTAACTTTGAAGCTGACTGTTAATACAAATTTGTTTTCAAATAGGTTTATCAGTAAAATCCTACTCAAAATGGCATCCCATTGAAAATGTGTACATTCTTGTTCATAGTCAAAGACCCTAAAAGTCTATAGAGCTTTGTTAAAAAAGTACATTAACAAGTGTGTAGATTTCACTGCTAGATAGAAAAAGGCAGAACTGAAATATATGTTGCATTTTATCTCTGTAAAGCCACACCTGATTAATAATACCCATCTACACGGGTAATCTTGGCAAGCCCGTGGGTGGAGGCTACAAAAGATACCTGCAGATTGAGAAGGATATAAGGAACGAAGACTTCCTGGAGAGAAGCAGCAGCAAGCTGTTCTCCCCTTACCTTCAGAAAAGTGTTTTCCTGAACTGTGACATCACATTGTGTATTTATTACCTGGAGTTACCAGTGCGTATCATGCAAGGAAGACAGAATCATCTTTCCTTCTGCACTATTTTCTTGTTCCAGTGAAGCAACTCCAGAACCATATCATGCTTTATATAGTGAATAGAAGAACATACATACAACCACCTGCAGAACGGCTGCATGAATACATAGCCTGTAATTAAAAGACGAGGAATGGTTATAGCACATCTTTCATAGGTGGTAATCTTAACTGACAGAATAATGAATGAATGAATTTTTAGACAACTGAGTGAGAGCTATGGATGCAAGTGACTCATGCTGAGAGAAGCTGATGTGATATCCCCATACCACCCATTTTAGTCTGGGTTCCAGGAACACGTTGAGAGGGAAGGCAGCTCTCACTTACTCTGTTTTCTTTTAGCACTCTCCTTCCACTCTGCAGACACCTGTAAATTCTTCTGGTGTGGTGTCATGATGGAATACCATAACACAGATATCAGACTGATAGGACAAGTTAATTTGCTTTCAGTTTTAGTTGGCATAAACCCAAAAGTACTCTGATTTCCTTCTCTTGTTTTCCTTATAAAATATTTGACACTCCTACTGGATAACAACAAAGTAAAGAACAAGGCTAGAAGTATCATGTTGGTGAGTAGGGAGGAAGAACAGGGGGGAAGAATGTCTGTCAAAATATGAGGATGATATGCATAATAAAGTGACTTTCAATGAATTTAAAAGAGCTCAGAACTGTTTGAAACATTGATCAGGATGTACAGATTCTCATACTTATTTATATACAGCCTAATAGCCTCACAAAAGTTTGGGATTGTATGGCATCAAGTTGAATGGGAGACTGTATTTTTCTTCCATTTTTTTCTTTCCTCCTATAGACATTTGGACCTTCTAAAATCTATTAGAGTTCCTGTTAGAAAAAAAGACAAAGTGTTAACTCCTTTATTATCACTCAGAAACAAAGAAAACCAGACCTCATGGTTGAATCCAGGAAGATTTAGTTTAAACTTTAAAAAAAAACCCACGTTGTAATGATTAGGAGAATGAGACATTGCCAGACTTCTGAACTGTTCATTGCCTGAAGTCTCTAAGCACTTTTTTTCTTCAGTCTTTTTTTTAGGAGTGACAGTCTGACAGATGCTTTCAATTTATTTATTTATTTTGGTTGGAGACAGGGCTTGAAGAATGAACTATGGTTCTACATGTTACAGTGGTATTTTTTTGAGAAATATAAGATCTGGGCTCTTATCATGGAGTCAAGCATGAGCATGCACTAAATCTGCCATTGCATACACTTTCATATTTAGAGAATAAAATTCTATGAAGCTTAAATATAAAATATTTTTAAGCTATTGTATAAAGACAAGCATCACAGGGAGCCTTATTGGTGGAATAAACTTATGACATTCTTCCTGAAGACTAATAATTTTGAGCTAGTAAATGATGATTTTTCCTTATGTACTCTCTGAGTACAACATAAATAAGTACAGGACCTATTTCTCTACACAAAATATGGTGTAAACTGTTATTTAGAAAAGTGTTGGACTACTAAAACCTTTGGCTTTAATAAGGGTAAGTGTAGGGCTGCACTTTTTTTCTACCTCCTGTCTGTCTGTCTTTGTGAAAGACAACCTGGGTTTTGAACCAGAATTTTAGGATAGCTAGAAAATTGAGTTTGATTTTTCTGTCTGTACTCATCTCAGGCTGACATTCTAGCTCTCATTATCTTGAGGTTGTACTACACAAATTTCACCTTTCCAGTTACTCTCAGATACAGGTGATAATATTATTAGTTGTTAAGAAAACTGTAACATCATTTTATGATAAATCAGAAAGTTCTTTGTGATAAAATACACAGTTACTTTAGTACAGTTAGTTAGGGGCCAAAAATCTGTCTTGATGGTAAAGAGAAAAGATCTTAGAAACCCACTGTGTACTACATATGTATACTTCACACAGCTGGAAAAGTGCGAAGTTTAACAGAGTCCAAAGTCACAGAGCTTTAGACAAAAATATCTTTAATGTTCTCTCCTCTTTATTCTCTTTGGTTTTGCTTTCAATTTGCATGTAAAGTACCAAAATTCTTCGATTAAAGCTTGGTTCTCTCCATGTTATCAGACTGCTCAGATGTAGCAAGTGGCAAAACTCCATAACAACTGGTTTTCAAAATTTTCAGCCCATTTTTCTGGCCTAGAAACCTAGCTAGTACAAATGTATTGAGGTAAACATCAAAGCTATATAATTTTCTTTGCGAGAAATTATATTTAAAGTATGTTTAGATGTAGAAAAATGAATTCACAGTCTTCCCAACAATTGTTCCACAAAGAACAATTGCAATCATGCTTCTTATTGACTTGTGTTATTTTGCATCTTGGACTTTGACATGATGTTTCATAGTTTCAGACATACTCCCTTAAATTACCAAATAGCATGATTACTGCCAGTAAGGACATTTTAAAAACATAATTTCTTATTTTATATCAAAACCAGCTGACACTATTGTCCTCAATCTAGGAATCATACTTGATGACTTGATGACTTTTAACAGAAACTCCCACTGAAGGCCCTTAGTGAAAAGTTGGATTTCACAGCATTTGCAGCATTGCTTTTTTAATACATCATGTTCCTTGAACAGCTTCTCTAGGGAGAAAGTTCTGTGGTACATGTGGGCATGCCAGAAGTTTCCTCTCTGAACACAGCTTTCCAGCTGGCCAGCATTCCTGAAGCATCCTGGAATAGAATGCTTCAGGCAACCCTAGGGACTACTGCAGGTTTCCAAAATGTTTTTATTAGCAGTTAACTTGATAAACAACTTGATAGTAACATACTAATCTTGATGAGAAAACATGTTTTAATCTAAAACGTCAGTTTGGTTTGGAATTACATTTTGAGGGTGGGTGATAGGAATGGAGGATGATTCCCAGTTATTCCTGTGAATCCTGCTACTTGACCAGCTGGAACTATATTGATGTCCCTCTTCGTTCCATTTTTCTTTCACGGTGTTTCCCTGTACCCATCTAATTTTATTCTTTGACCTCCAACTGTCCTTTTATGACATTAAAACCCTCAAGCAAATGCTGAGCTCTGTATTCCAGTTTTAACCTGACTTTATTTAGTAGAAAATCCTTGAAGAGGAGCACACAGAAACACACACACAGAAAAAGGGGTGGGTTGCTTTGAGAAAAAAATATTGTATCATGTATGTCACACATTTCTGATATTTTTCTCTGTGTGTGTGTGTGTCTTTACTCCTTCTCAAATTACATAGATTTTTTTTTTTTCCTTTTTCTTTGCCTTTTAGGCAGGTTGGTGGCTAGCAAAAGCAGGTAAACTCAGGAAATAATTGCAGGCAACTTCCATAAAACTTCCAAAACTAAGGCAAAATGCAGGCTTTAAAAAAAGAAAAACTGCTTTAATAGAAAACAGACTTTTTGGAGTATATACCTTTTAATCCATGTGAAGTCTTCCTGTGGCCTTCATGGCTTCTGATGGCTAGCAGAAGGAAAGAATAGTACACTCACATGTATTATCTCTAACCCACCTATAATTAATTCTCCCAAGAAATCCCAAAATGCATGCGTTTTTCTCAATTCTTTTCTTCTTGCAGCATGAATCAGTGGACCTTTCTAGAGATAACAGTCTGGAGAGCCTGATATACGGACAATAACACTTCTCTGAACTTCAGAGGTTTCTTGAGGTCCAGCTGGCAGAGTAATGAATGTTACCTTAGCTCTTGTCAAAAGGATCCTTTTAGCTTTTCACTATTGCTAGCAGTAGTAGTATTTAGTTATTTATTGGTATTTAGTCTTTTGTTTTCATTAGAGCAAAGATCTGCAGGTAACAATGGTAAAAGAAAAGCAAGGAATGTTTCAGGGAAAGTTGGGAAGAAACTGATGGTCTTGCTTGAACTTTTTTCAGTTAAGGACTGAAAGTGAGAAGTCTATATATAAATACCCAGAGGAATCTGCATACTGAAGAAAATGTTCTGTGAGCAAGTAACAAGTGTTCTAACAGGATGGAATGAAGAAACGTGCAGTTAAACACAAAACCACTGCAGACTGAGTAAGTGTTAACTCTGAGCATAAAATGGCATGCACTGTGCAAGCTGTACTATGGCAAGATATAGAGGGTCTGCTCTCTTCCCAGAAACGTCAGGGAAATTTGGTTCCTCTTACTTGGGCATGTTTTTTGCCTGTAGTCATATATCCTGAAGTAGTGTCACAATCCAGCCTCTACTAGAGAATGAAGCCTCATCTAAAGGCAGATGGTTCTGTTATGGGTAACACAAGGTAAAACTCAGAAAAGGGGTAGACTTGTAAATGTATTGTTCCTAAAATTCTCATGGCTTCTGTGTAACTTTTCTAAAGTTTAAGAGTATGAGCCCCACAAAGCACTGAGAAAAGTTCCTTTTATTTTTGTGGCAACAATGCAAGAGGTTCTTTTCATAGACCTTAAGGCACTCTGACTACCAATTCTTTATAGACATCGTAGAGCAATGATACTCTTTTCTAAGCCATACAGATATTAGTATGTTTCAAGCATTAGTAATTTATTTTTACCAATAGCCCAAAACTTAGGTATTTTAATGAGCAAAAGAGGCATTTTAAAGATCTTACCAATTCAGTGCATTCTCCTAATTTCCAAGTATCTTATGCAACTTTTCCTTTTCAAATTATTTTTTCAACATCTTGATAGCTCACAGCCCTTCAGATATTTTTCCTGTGAGGATGGTTAAACAAAGTGAATGCCTTTTCGACAAAGGAAAAAGAATTAAACATTTAGTATTTAATAAAGACATTGAATTGTACTAGGTTCCCTGTTTGCCCATTTTTACTTGACTCAAGCAATGAAAATGCCCTAGGCTGATTCTAATTCTATGTATGCTACTAGTGCTACCACTTAAATAAAATCTTTTAACATTAATATTCCCATCCTCAGGAATGGCTTGTCATAACATTGCCTTTGCCATATGCTGCCACTCAAATTGTACTTGTCAAATTATCAATGACATGGATATTTCATGGAGTATATGCTTCTTAAAGCACATACTCACCCAATCACACAGATTTCACAGTGATCAGCATAATGCAAAGGTAGAAAGAGTTGGGAACTCTAAATCTCTACTCAATATTCACCTATTCAGCTGCTCTTCCTTTTCTAAAAGCTATGTTAGAGACGCTTTTATTGGCTAAGTGATATCTTAAAGCAGGACTTAGCAAACATAAGGAAGATAGATTCCTTCCAGCAAAAACTGTTAGTTTATCTGTTAATGCCCCTGGCAAAACACTGTTGGAGCTGACGTGCATGACTGATGGACTCCCTTAACAAGTAGCTTATCTTCCAAAGAGGAGTTATGTGTCTTTAGCTCTGTTTTCAGTGCTGTCTGTGTCTGAGTGCCTACAGATGGTATTGTAAGTGGTTTTGCACCACCTCGATCCTGAGTATTTGCTTGGCCTAATGTGCAGCCCAGATGAGCCTCAGGACTAGCCAAAATATGAGTGATCACTGACTGGCTACTCCTCTTTCTGTTTTGTTTCTGAGAGTAAAAACGCCAGCCTGATTCTGGCCTGTGTTGTAGTTCCCCTGATTTGCGCTACTTTCTTCTCCTCTTTGCATCCCTAGAACTCAGCTGCAGGGGTTCATATATTCAGCTTTGAAACATGTAAGGGTTGGAGGGATCTAGCAGTAATGTTCCTGCCTCATAGGCCACTTATAGCTGGGCAGAGTCCTGTGACAAGACTGCATTTGACACTATAAATTTTTGGGATAGGCTGTTGTCTTGTATTTATCAATATAGTCCCATAAGGGACATTGTGTAAATAAATAATAACTGTAACCAAAGGTGGTCTAAAATGGTAACTTGAGCTCAAACATATTTCATGTAAAGAACTTTATGTGGGTTTTTAAACTATAATTCAAATTGTTTTTGACATTTTTACTGTGACTAATCCATGACTTTCCCTATAATTTACCATATCAGAATCCAACCCCAATAACATTATATAGTGTAAAACCTCTGTGCCTGCAACCATGCAATGTGACACAGTTATTGTACGGCCACCTTTTTCACTATACCTTAGGCAAGAGGAGTCCACTCAAGAAGTGGTCTTTTTTAAAGCTTGTCAGTATTTAATTTGTACTTTCTATACCAGTTCTTGCTGGACTGATGCTTGCTTTAAAAAATTTCTTTATTTCATATCACACAACAAAGCTGACTCTGTTAACATTTCCCACTCTCCTATAAAGTGGCATGGCCATGTGACCATGATCTACTGTCAGCTTAGAGTCACTAACAGAGCCAAGTAACAAAACTCACATTATGGTTGTCGGCACCATACCTGAAGCTCCAGGTACAAAGCAGATGATGCAGTTTTCTGATGCTGTAACTAATAAGTTTGAGCAAAATTTACATACTTGGAAAGACACACACAAGCACCTTTTCCTGTGCATCGTATGTTTAAACTAGAGGGGAAATACAAGAATATGTGCAAATATAAATACATATGTTGTGCATTTTCTATCTAAAATGAAATTAAAACTTTGTTTCATTCTATTTCTATAGTGAAAACAGTTATTGTAACTACCTCTTAAATGAAGGTAAACACATATTTTAAATATGACCTGTATGTGAAATGAAGTCTTTTATTAATGTATTACAGTACTGAAGATAATTAGCTGTTTCTTATTTATAAATCACACTTAGGAAATCATTTCCATTTGAAGCACCTTGTCCTCCATAACAAAATGAATTTTGACACACACTTTTTTCTCAACCATGCAAGTTCCATTTTTGTTTTATTTTTATTTTGATGTTCCAGTAGAAATTTAGCATTTTTACATGGTACTCCATCTGGAGGTGCTGGAGAAAAATGTATACAGCTATACTACATTTAACATATGTATTAATTAGAAAGATTTAATATTTTTCATCACTTTGTAGCCTCAGTTTTCAGCACCTCGTAAGGTCTGCATAATTTGTGAGTGGATATTTTTAAAAGAGACTGCTGTTCCAAAATATGAAAAAAAAACAAAAACAAAAACAAAACAAAACAAAACAAAACAAAACAAAAAAAAAACAAACAAAAAAACACAACAAAAAAAAAACCCAACCAACCAACCAAAAAAAAAAAAAAACAGAAAAAAAAATAGGATAAGAGTAACAGATCATCTTTTGTTTGTTGTCAGATCTAGTAAGAAGCATAGAGTGTACTGTGGGGGTCTACTCCATGTGCCAAAATATCCAGATACTTCAAATACTAACGTTGATTAGGAAATGAAATGAAATGAAATGAAATGAAATGAAATGAAATGAAATGAAATGAAATGAAATGAAATTGTCTGTGTGTTATGTATCCTTTGGAGGCTGCTGTAAATATTTGCAGCTCTGTACCAGCTTGCATGTCTCTGCTTTTCCTGTTTGGATTTACTGCACTGTGCTTGAGTCAGAGAGGAGCAATTTGTCTGACATGGTGTTAGAAAGTAAGGTAGTGTTGATGAAGATGTCCCCAGAGTTTTGAATGGCATGTTGAGAAAAAAAGTGAGGTGCAGATTAGGAAAAAGGAGTAAAGGAAGAACAAAATTGAAGAGAAACATTACTGCAAAGAATCATAGTGATTCAAGGCATCTCAAGATAAGGCAAAAGTCTACTGTCTCTAGACAACCCAAAGACTATAAACAGACTCAAAGAGGTTGCACATGAGTTGAATTGGTCAAGTCATCTGCTTTTTTCTGGTGGACAGCTGCTTATGTAGTAAAGCTGGGTGAAATAAAATACAGAAACTCATTTTGAAGGGAACAGGCTAATTGAACCCACCTATTTTTTCAGTCTGGAAAGCAGGTGTGTGAAATTTCATGGAGTTTTTCTCCTGTGAGTGTTCCAAAACTCCCTTGTTTTATCAGGTCACTTGATAGAAAGAATGGATTTTCTCGCAGCATTCTGGCTTCAGCTTAGACGAGCTGAGACAGCTAAACTATTGAAACACGTGAAAGCAGAATGGCTGATCTTCCCCACTTGATTCTGGAGTGGGTGACAGAGAAAGTCCATGTGAATGATCCTGTGCATAAGTAAAAGCATGAAGAGGGAGAAACCCCATCACAGCCTGCTCCAGGAGCAGGATGCTTGAGCTGTTCTCCACATCGACTGCATATAATATCAAACATAGTGAGTGCACCCTTGGCTCTGAAACAGAAACTTCTGGTTCCATTTCCACGAAGTACAAGTCTTAAACACATATCAGCTTAGATTTCCAGTCTTGATTTCTAAACTCTGACTGAACTCTGAACACTCAAGCTTGTGCTTGAGGTGGTTTCGGTTTTATTTTGTATTTAATCTGTTTAATCATTTCAAGTTTAAAGCATGCGCTTTAGGTCTAGAATGAGTCAGAAAATTATGGCTTTGCCTCTCAGCTTTTAGCAATAGGCTATATACAGGTCTTTCAGTGGGGCCAGGCTTTAAACAGAATCACACACAAAGCCTAAGGAAAAAGGCCACAGGAACCTGCAGGAAACCAAGAGCAATGGCAGAAGACTATCAAAATGGGTTATGGAGGTTAGGTTGGGAGAAGGAAAACACAAAAAAAGAAAGGACTAGTATAATGAACTAGAAAAAGTTAAAAGATCACAGAATCAGACGATAGGTGGGAGTCGGACTCCTGAGGTCATACAGTCTAACCCCCTGCTGAGAGCAGGGTCGGTAAGAGCAGGTTGTCTATGACTGTCCAGTTAGGTTTTGAACTTCTCTGAGGACAGAGACTGCATGGTCTCTCTGGGCAACCTGTGCTAGTGTATGACTGTCCTCACTGTAAAAAAGTGTTTGTCTGTGTACAGGTGAGATTTTCAGCATATTTCTGAGATTTTTCTCCTCTTCTTCATTCTCTCCCATCAGGTATTTCTATACACGGATAAGGGTCCCCTGCACCTTCCCTTCTGCAAGCTGAAGAGTCACAGCCCTCTCAGCCTGTCCTCTTTTGACAGATGATCCAGCTCATTCATCATTGTTACCCTGTGCTGCACTCACTCCGGGATGTTCATGTCTCTTGTACTGGGAAGCCTGGCACTGAAAACAGTACTCCAGGTGCAGCTGCAAAGGATTAGAATAGAAATATATAGAATATTAGGAGAATTATGGAGGAATAAAAGTTACATGAAGGTTAAGCTGAGAGCAAAGTATGCCAAAAAAAAAGATGGAATAGAGCAGTCTCAGGACAAGAGCTACAAAACCTCATGGACTAAAGGTATGAGATAGCAAGAAAAAGAAAGAACAAGTGTAAAAGAGAATTTAAGCTGGAAACATTTCATGGTATTTATACCATGGTATTTCATGGTATCTATAAAAATTGATTAAAAACACCACTACAGAAGCATATCTCCTGATATATAGAAGAATGTAAGCAGGTTACAAAAATTGCCATAACCCCAGCTAATGTGTTAAGACACATGGTTAAAAAAAGCTAAAGTTACGATTCTGGAAGTAACATTAATGCATTTTCTCTCTTTTATTTATGATGTAGTCTACAGTTAACAGAATATTAGCCATGCTAAGGAGAAAGTATGTGCGCACGTGAATGTCTTTGGGGAAGACCTGCAGTTTAGAGAACCGTAGATCTTAATCTCCACTTGGCTTTTGAAGATACATCCAAGTCAGTTTCTCTGTATAGAATATAATTAATTACAGCATTAGCTTATCTCTGAAGTTGAGAAATAAAATTGTAATTATTGGACTAGGGTTATTTTGAGAAACCATATTACATTTGAGTACAATCTCAGAAAATAAGAAAAAAAAAAAAGGATTCATGTGGGATTGAAAGTGCCTGTTACTGTGCAGAATCGGGCCCATTAATAAACTTCATGAGTATTTTAGGCAATAAGATCTTCATAACAGCTTGACTTTACTGCCATATTTCTAATGTAAAGCCTTCTCCGAGAAGATACTGCCAAAATGGAAGTTTGTAGGATACTGGGTTTGAGTCTATAAAACTGCTTTGTGCTGAAGCTGCCCTAGTAAACTCATTACCCTTGGGAAACACACACACTCTAAATATAGTGTAAGTGTAAGTGATTTTAATCTCTAAACTTACCCTCCTACCCTCCTTCCTGTTTTCTGCCTCCTTCTCCTTCTTTACCCCCCGTTCTTCTCAAAAAAAACCCTTAGTTTTGGGAAGAGGTGAGTGTTCAACACTATGAGACAATCATGAACGATGTATATTCCCCAATAAAATTACAAGCATAGCTGTCAGGACTACCACAGCACAATCTTTTTTAGTTCATGCCTCTTTAAGGTCTCTGTAAATAAACAGACTGAAAATATGGTGCTGAGAAAGGTCAGAATAACAATATTTTCTAGTTTAATAGTCTCCCTTTTTCTTTTCAGCTGGCTGGAATTCACATTGTTGTTAACCACTTTTTAATAAATGCCAAGTTTTGAACACTGTGCACTTCTATACAGCCTGCAGCTGGAAATAGACTCACAATGGCTGAAGGTAATTCAGCAGTTTTAAGTTTTTTACGAGGATAATGAAGTGAGAGTTTCTGGAAAAAATATCTCCATGAACTATTTGTTTTCCAGAACTTTTTCCCTGTTTGGAGGATAATGTCCTCTCCTTACAACCATTATGATTTTTCACTAGATTGCTTGATTATTTTTTCTGTTAAAAACAACCCACCATATTTAAAACTTTTCATCTGATCCCCTATTCCCATATCTTCACTGTTGACTATAAAGATGGATCACATGATAGCATAAATTATTTGGGCAGCTATTCAGTGAGTGCAGACCCTGGTCTGTGTGGCACAGCTTGCTGTTGCTTGTCTTCAGAAGTGTTTTTCAAAAGCACTTCTTATCCTGTTATTCTCTGTATATTGTGCCAAGCACGGCCTATGCTGTTCTGATCATGTAAAAGATCTTTTAGGTTAAAAATTTACCTTTAAACTTTTTGAGGACAAAGATTCCAGAGTTCTTTTTATTAATCTGAAAAAAAAAAAAAAAAAAAAAAAAAGTGTGAATTGCCCTAGTTTGTGGCTACTGTGTATTGGAGGTACAGCTGAGAACCACAAAGAATAGCCCTTCTGTATGGAATTGTCTGATAATGCCTAACAAAGGAAAACACAGAATTTAAGTAGATTTGTTTATATACATCTCTCTTGCCTTTGCTCTGCTTTTTTTGTCTCATTGATTCTAAATATACAGGAGGCAGGGATCTTATTCGATATATGAAATAGGTATAACGGCATGGAGGTGAAATCTTTGTATTGCTCTTCCTCAGAAGAAGGATTTCTAACAGATTTTTCTGACCCTCCCTTCGTCATCAAATGTGCCATTCTATTTTATTATAGAGTCTCAAATTTTTTTTATTAATACTGGCAAAAGATACTTGATATTTAGTAAATATGATGCCTATTTTACTAATTAAAAAACAGCTGGTAAAAACACAGTTTACTTAAAGCCGGTAAATAGCTTTGGACTAAGACTAGAAATTAAATGACCAGCTCTATTTAAATGGAGCTCATGGTTTGTGAACTCTTGCCTGTGATGATAAAACTTGCTTTAGGAAGAACCAAAGCTACTTGAATAGATGGGAAAGCCCACCCTTTTTTTTTTTTTCCTGACCCATTCTTCTCATAGTCTCTTATGAACACCTTCCTTTCTCTTCAGACTTCTTGTCAGCAAGATACACTCTCAGCAATGATTAAGTTCTGGAAATCTTCTGGTGGTGAAGCATGTAGGAATATCTTTCAGAGGTTATTTTATATGAATTCTGCCAGCAGACCTTTCATTGCTCTGTTATACCTATCCTTGGAAACCATATGGTGGTGCTTGTGAATGTTGTTGAACCAGCATGGCAAGACCAGCACCACTGTCATGGTGGCTCTTGATGTTGCCCGTGTACTGTGAAATGGGGCAGGATACAAGAGCTACCCATCTAAGTGCTGCCTGAATCCAGCCAAGTCCTGCTAGCTGGGCAGCTGCACCAGCCCACACTGCAGCTCAGCTAGCAGTTCTCCCTGAGAATTGTGTGTGCATGCTCAGACCTTACCTGGGGTCCTCTGACATGATGCCACAAGATAAAGAAGTGTCTCTAGTCATTCACCTTAGCCACTTGGCAACCCTCGTTCAAAAAGTGTGTGCGTGTGTAGGGACGAGGTGAGGAAGGCCAAGGCGCAGCTGGAGCTGAACTTGGCGAGAGATGCAAAGCAAAACAGGAAGGGCTTTTACAGGTACATTGACCAGAAGAAGAAAGTTAAAGAAGACATCCCCTCCCTGAAGAACAGCAATGGGGAATTAGAGACAACAGATGAGGAGGAGGCCGAAGTCCTGAACGAGTTTTTTGTCTCAGTCTTCAATGGCAACTTCTCTCCTCGCAGCTCTCAGGTGGATGGCCCACGAGACAGGGACCAGCAGGACAAAGCCCCTCCCACAGTCAATGAGGACAAGGTTCTTGAATGTTTGAGGAACCTCAACATTCACAAGTCCACGGGGCCTACGCGAGATGCACCCCAAAGTGCTGAAGGAATTGGCTGATGCAGTTGCCAAGCCACTGTCCATAATATTTGAAAAGTCCTGGCAGTCAGGTGAGGTCCCTGGTGACTGGAAGAAAGGAAACATCACCCCTGTTTTTAAAAAAGGTAAAAAGGAAGACCCTGGGAATTATCACCCCGTCAGCCTCACCTCTGTGCCTGGGAAGATCATGGAACAGATCCTCCTAGAAGAAATGCTAAGGCACATGGAGGACAGGAAGGTGATTCAGGAGAGTCAGCATGGCTTTACTAGGGGCAAGTCCTGCCTGACCAATCTGGTGGCTTTCTATAATGAAGCAACTGCACTGGTGGACAAGGGAAGAGCTGTGGACATCATCTATCTTGACTTTGCTAAGGCCTTTAACACTGGCCCCCATAGCATCCTCCTTTCTAAGTCGGAGAGGTATGGGTTTGATGGGTTGGCTGTTCAGTGGATAAGAAATTGGCT
>NW_008615553.1:0-16194 GCF_000691845.1 Merops nubicus
TAAGTTAAGGAACTACTGTATGAAGTGTCAGTACAAAGTGTGATTACGTGACGTTGTGAAAAGCAGCCATGAGTGTGTGTGACAGGCATCTGTTGACACCCTCTCCTCCCTCAGAAACACCAGCATTTCCTACAGGCCAAGCCCCACCATCTTCATGTGGGTTTGAGTCTCTCCTTTCTGAGCCAAAGCCTCCAGCAAGCGCCTTAGCAAGTCCTGACCATCATCTCTTGGGTCTGTGGAGAGCAGACGTGCGTGGCAGCTTTTCCACTGCTCTGCTCTCTCTTCCTGCAGGCTTCACAGCCTCTCAGAGGTGGGGAGGTCTGTGCTGTTGCATGGAGCTGGAAAAAACTGCCAGACCCCATTTATCCTCCACCTCTTCCCAGAGCATCCTCCAGAGAGAACCAAAGTTTTTGCCCATTTTTGGGAGGTCATGCACTGTATTTTCTGTTCTGTATTCCATCAGCACTGGAGACCAGTCTAATGTTTGTCAGCAGTCTAGAGAAACTGAAGAATAACACTTACTTCATCCTGCACAGCTATCTCATTGGAAATGAGCTGTGGCACCAAAAAAGACAACCACCACCACTGCAAGCTGCCCCATAATGTATTATGCAGGCTCTCACTCTTCACCAGCCCCCAAACCAGAAAAATTAAACGTGGCTTCTTTTCAGCTTCTGCTCAAACAGCTCAGAAAGATTTTCAGCTTTGTGTAGCCTCCAAGAGAGTTGATGTGTGGCTGTTGTTCACTAAAGATTTAAACTGTGCTTAGGCTACAGTTTGGGTACTGCAGACCCACTTAAAAAAATCCTTGAGGATTTCAGAAAGGTACAAAAAGAGGGTGTGGGTCCTGATCAGACCAATCATTACCTTGGTCAGAGCCCAGTCTGAAAGGGAAGCTGATACTGATCTACTGCTTTTAAGTTTTTATGAGTCCAACAAGATGTTACTTCAAGAGTTATACAAGAGGCCAACACCCCACCAATGAACCTTGATGTTATCCTTCACCAGACATCTGTCCCTTGTGTGCTTTGGACATTTTTCCTTCTGCCTCTCAATTTAATGTGCCAGTTGCTGGATCTTGTTCTTTCTCCCACCCAAGCTGAGTGTGTATGCATCAGGCTTGTGGTGGGCATGCTGCACCCTGGATTCTCATCACCATTTGGAGATGTTGCATTTAGATTAGCAACAGGGGCTTTCCCCTCTGTACTCGTCAGGACCTCTCATGTGTTCCTTCTTTGTGTGTGTGTTTTGTCAGGTCAGGCCTGGATTTGCCAGTGTCTGTTGTGTCATGAGATACCCCTTTCAAATTCCCTCTTAAACTGGATGTGGATCTGCGTGTGGAGGAGTCTCCTGGGTGTGGGATCCCTGAGCACTGGGTGACACCAGGGTTGTTGCTCTGTCTCAGAGCAGCATGGCAGCCTCAAAAACCTTTACGTGTCTTGAGAACGGCCAAACTGAGGCACATTTCTGTCCTGAGGTAACAACATCAGAGTCCTGAAGCAACACAGGGGTTGAGCAAGACGCGTAGGCGAAGGGGTGAGTACAACATTGCTCTTGTTGCTCATCCCCACAACAAATTCAGGGAAAAAGTGCCCATGTTGAGTGATCCTACCAGCTAACTGCTCAGGGGCTTCTGAGTAGGCAAGGCTCCTGTTCCAACTGCTGCCTGCCCTGCTCTGATTTCATCTCATCAAGGAGATGCAGGCCTCAGGGAGAAGGAAGTTTGGCTTTGTCTTTCATCACTGCTTCTGGATTGTCAGGCTTTAGGGAAGGAAGAGCTCTTCTCAGTTACATACTTAATTCAGTCATTTCCAAATGGGAGCTTTCTGATTTTTATTGATGTGTGGTGAAGCTGTCATGAGCTATGCATGTACCTGTACTTTTAAAATAAATATCTCACTCTCTCATCCAGCAGAAGAAACGTGATCTCAGCAGGAACTATCATTTTAATCCTCAGGTTGCCCCCAGCTCCCCTCAGGGGTTTCACCATGGCTGAAGTGTCTTCATTGACTGTAAGGTTTTAAAAGAAAAAAACACAATGAAACTCTCCCAAGCTAGAAACTATCCAATCCCACCCAGAGAGATTCAGTGAAACTGAAACTATAGAGAAGAAGCAGGCAAGCTGTTCATATTCTTGTGTCCTAACATATGATTTGGCCATAGCAGTCATGTGAAAATGCATCTGAGCTGTTCTGTCAGGGTGAATACCCCGTGGTCTCAGTGTTTACAGCAGATGCCAGGAAAAAGCCTCATCCTCAGGCATGTCTCTGCAAGGCTCTACAACACTTTTGGCTCTACGTAAGAAATAATAAGGCCAAAACAGCTCTGCCAGCTAGTGAAATGAAAATGCTGTACTTCACAGCTATGTCATTGGAGAGTTCTGTTTCATTAGAGCTGATATTAAAACCCCTGATGTCAGTTGTGAAATGTGACCGACTTCAAATTTGCAAAACATAGGAAATTTTTTCCTACTATGTTGTCACTTTAGAAGCCTGGCAGTCCTTTGGGTGCACTCATAAAACTTTAAGCTCTCAGAAGGGGAAAACCCTGAGGCTATCTCTCCCAAACTTTAAAAGCTTTGCTTCTGCTAGCAAATGCTACTTTTATAAAGTATATGCAAGTATAATGTCCTGGATGCTTCAAACAGCAGCAGTTGTTAGGGCTTTCAGACTGGGGAACTGGATCAAACAGTGATGAGAAATAAGATATTCTAGACATTTAAATGATAGCTTTTTCAAAGTCAGTGAGCAGGGTAGAGAGTAGCAATCCCAACTGGTACTGACTATTAAATGGAAAAAACCAACACCAAAACTGTTGTTTTGCCATTTTTTCCTTCCCGTTTGGTGGCTTACAAGCTTGCATTACTGGGAAGGGATATGTGTGCAGCAGTTGCATTGAGTGGGTTCCAACAGGTCACTGAGTTGCAGAACAGTTCCCATGTTCATCTTGTTTGCACAAATTCTCAACTACTTGTAAATCCAACTGTTGTCTGTCTAAGTCACAGGTAAAGACATGAGGGGTGTAGGCATGTGTCAGCTCTGCAGAGTTTCACACTTGTGAGACTTTTTTGAAAGGGAAAAAAAATGAATTGGCTTTTTTTTTTGCTTACTAGACAATATTTAAATATCCAGTGCAGTAAATGAGAAAGCTTGCTTCTGTTCCAGTGAGATTTATTGCAGGAGATGATAAATAATACTTTATTCTAGGTGGGGGTTTCTGGTTTGGGTTTTTTTCCTCAGATGTGGTGAGCTTGTGAACATACAAACCATGTTATTTGCTCATAGAAAACAAACAAATATTAAACAACCAGATCCAACCTGTTTGCAGCCTAAAGATGTATTAATGACTAGACAAGTGTCCTTTTCTGCTTGGGTACCTCCTATTCTGTGGTAACCTCAGCTTCACACCGTGCTCCCACTCTGCTGTTTGCCCAGTGAAACCTCCACCAGGCAATAGCCAGTGTCTGATATTCATATCAGAATCAATAATGGTGCTGTGCCATCAAATAAGACTTAACAAATGGCAGAGTCCACCTGCTTGGGGTTTTTTCCACACATGCTCTGCTACAATCTCCTTTGTTTGCATTGTTTTCTTAGCAGATTTTTAGGATACGTGGTCAGCCGACTCTTGCTTGTTCCCTTGTAAGCAATGTTCTTACTTGGACAAACTTGCTACTATTTCAGGTCTGTGTGTGTTTTCTCTGACAGTTGCCATGGTACTGGTAAGACAGATATGTTCTGTAGTTGTGTTTGTCCTCTTATAATAGGTGAATTTTTATTTTCAGCACTATATCTGCAGCATAACAGTGCTTGCAGTATTTTTCCATACCTCACTGACGTTGCCCGTGCTGGAGTTACTGCACTGGCTTATTTCTCATTTGTTACATAGCTGTTGGTTTTACATGCTCACCTTTGTGTCCATTACAGTTAGTAGCTCCTAGGGCCTTTGTATTTTGGGTATTTTATAGCTTAGTGGATACTTAAGGTTAGAGACATTATGTCATGGTTGCAATCTTACATAAACATGAAGCATGGAGACTAATCTAGCAGGTTTTTATACAGCTCAATAAACTTGGCTGAGCTGCAGCTTATCTTCTGAGGAGGTCCCCAGTATTGATTTAAAGGCTTCAGGTTGTGGAGAGCCTAACAAAGATTAACTATACAACTTACAGCTAATAAGTTGTTACTGAGCTCTGTCACCGTTAAAAAATGTAGCTTTACTTCAAACAAAGTGCAGCAAAACAACAGCAGCAACAACCATAGCCAAAATCAACCATATCTCTTTATGGTTTGGGTTTGGGGTTGTTTTTTTTTTCTCTCCCTATAGTGAGATTTTCATCACCCTGATTGACATCAAATATCTCAGTATTTGATTTTTACTTTTTGCTATAACAAAAACAACATCAGGGAAATCTGAAAGGTTTCCCGAGTAAATTGCACCATTTGGAGCATGCTGGAGTACTAGAAATGAGTAGAGCAGCCCAAGAGAGGCTGACACCAGTGTTGAGCCCGTTTTCCCCTGCTAGGGGTTCCCATTACTTTAATGACACCTATAATGGTCCATGGAGAGTGACACAGGTTTACTGGCTGACATTAGCCTGCTTACCACAGAAGAAACTCTAGTGAGGTGCCTGGAAGTGTCTTAAGACTGTTTTACCTCTACATGAAGGATTCAAGTGGCATATAGTATTGCAGGAAGCAAGAATTTTACAGCAGTCTTTTTAATGTTAAATTTTTATGCTGGTGGTTTATGCATAGCCAGACCAAGGAAAACAAACCTATTTTGGCTTTGCATCTCATTGTTTTGCTTTTCTGGTGTTTTGTTTTTAAAATAGCATCCCTAAGAGTTGCTGGTGGCCCTCATTAAAGTCAGTGGGAAGACTACAAGTATGGATCAGTTTGGGAGGAAATGGTGAAAAGGGAAGAAGCCCACGTTTACCAGTACAGATTTGGCTGATGCTGAGCCAGCAGTGGGTTGTAAGTCAGTTAGTCAAGTTCAATAGCAGTGGATGTAAGAAAAATGCAGAAGCATTACCTGCTGCTGCAGAATGCTGATTTTAAGAACAACAAAACCTCAGTTGCCCCTTCCAGTTACAACAGTTACCCAGGGGTTGAATCGTGAGTGGCACCAACTGACTCTCCTTTTGATGGGGTCTCTAAAATTTCATCAGGGGACAGCAGGACACAACCCTCTCCACCCCACTGTTTACTTTTAAATATACTCGTTGGTGGACAGTGTTTAGGGGCTTCTGAATTAAAAATAGTTAAAAATAGAAGCACTGATTTCAGCTGTTCCCTTATTTTACCAATCTGAAGTCATCCCTCAGTAGCTGTGTGGGCAGAGAAGTCTGCAGTAACCTCTTTATGCTTTGCCAACCAAAGCTATTCAAAGAAGAGGGTGCTAGTGGTTTTTTGCCATGCCTGTTCCCATTGACATGCCCTCATGGGTTTTCTTTTAAGGTATCATGAGTTGAACAGAAGAGACTGTTTTTCCCTAGATATGTATCCAGCAGTTACACTTCTAAACTTCAGACATTGGTTTTCTGAGCATTAGTATGATCAACTCTTATTCAAGTTAGCACCAACTTGACTGATAGTAAGAATTGACCCAAACCCAGTCCCAGTGGAGGTAGGTAGGTTGGCATCCTTTGCTTAGGTGAGACATTTCTCATTGCAGATGTAATCTGGAAACTATTGTCATTATTTTGTTCTTAACTGACACGGAGTTTATAAGCCAGTTCTTGGACTTGGTAAGACCATGTTTTCTTGGACCATTTTAAGTCCTCCAGCATTTCGTGTGTATTGCTGCTGTAAAATGGTTTCATAACAGCCTTCCTTCAATTGTTTTCCTGCATTTATTTAGTGCTTATTATTTTGAAATTGATATACATCACTGCCACTTCCTGACAAATTGTGAAACGGGCTTTCAATTAATCAGTATGTTGTTTTTGTTAAGAGAGGGGTGCTTCTTAATTCCCTCTGTTTTCTTGGCTTGCAGGTCTTCATTAAATGATACACAATTATATGAAGTGCCTTAGAAAACCAAGAACTTGAATAACTTCTTCAGGGGTTATGCTATGAACACTTTGTGTGTAAAACAATACAATGATGTGCTGGCAGTTAACAGTGTCCCTGTAATCCCAAATCTTGCCATCTGAACTATACCTTAAACAAAACACCTTGCTTGATCCTAATGGTATAGATGCCATTTAGGACTATGGTGTAATTTTTTAGCAGGATCTGAAGTCAGGGGTGGAAGGCAGAAGAGCATCAGAGTGAAAGATGTTTTGCCTCTTCAGAGAAATCCCAACATCAGCTCAGCTGAGCTCCCAGATTTATGTTTAGCAACAGATTACATTACATAAGCAGCAGCAATTTTCAGAAATTGGAAAGAATTGGGCAAACCTCTTTACAGTTCCCCACAAGGGCACTGAGCTCCTGTCTGCTGTGCCAGCCACCTCCTCTTCTCCCAAGGTGAAAGGAACCTGTGTGCCCAAGCCAGCTCGTGAGCTCTGGCTTGGGCCAGGCTGAAAGTCCTCATGGTCAGGGTGAGTGTTCAATGAGATTTGTGGAGTTCTTTGCCTGGTAATTAACCAAAAGTTTAAAAATATCACAGAGAAGTGCTTAGTGCACACCCATCTAAAACAAGGGGTATGGGAATGTGGGAAATTCACTTTTGCATTTGACTGGAATTTATTTGCACGTTTTCTGTGAGGGTTGTTTGGTTGATTTCAATGCCTCTGTTTTTGTGTCTGATGCAGATGCCTTTCGTTCTTCCTCTAAAATATACCCAGTGCTCAATAGGAACTGCAGATGTTCAGCAATTATAAAAAATAAATAAATTGAAAAAGAGAAGAAAGCTGGAGATGAGACAGGGAATTTTAGTTGCCAGGTCACTCTTGCATGGGAACATCTGCTAGGTTGTATCAGCACAAAGGCAGATGGGGGATCCCAGCTAGTACCCTGCTCTGGGCTCCTCCCAGGCCATCACAGGGCCCATCAGCCCACCAAAAACCCATCTCCACAAGCCCAGAGATGCAGAGAGGCACAATGGCAGGTAGGACCCTGAGTTAAGGACTGGGAGGAAGTGACACCCAGTCTGAGCCCTCCCCAGGTCTGTCCCAGGAGGGCCTCAGCCACGGGGTCCAGACCTGAAACCCATCCAGATGAGTCAGTGCCAGAGCACCTTTTGGACTGAGGAGGGGTTGATGCTGAGGTGTATGGCACACATGATGGGGATGCAGGGGAGGAGCATTTTGGGATGGCACAGGACTTCTTATGGGACGTTTAAGGGAAGAACCAAAGGTAGGCAAAGAGAGGCAGTTAGGTCATTTTTAGAGGAGTAAATGTGGGAAAATAAAGGGCTAGGGGCATAAAAAAAAGTCAATTGTGTCTAAATGCTGGTCAGTATGATAGAATCACAGAATGTTTTAGGCTGGAAGGGACCTCTAGAGGCCATCAGCTTGAGCTGATAGTATTGATAGGAAGTCAGTGAAGGAAGTGCTTCCTTTAAGCATTCTCATTCCTTCTAGGAAGGGTTCCCCCTTGGCATACTTTTCATTCCCTATGTGCCTTTGCATTTTGGCTGTTCCTCATAATGCTGTAATAAGTGCCTAAAATACTTTGATAAGAGAATTAGTAACGTTAGAACAGAAATTCCATCTCTTGGTGAACATGATTGTAACAATTCTCTGCAGAAAATGCAAATAAAATCTGTCTATGAATTCCAAAGATTGTTTAAAATAAATATTTTTTTTAAAAATTATGCTTATTTTGCAGCTGGATGCAGCCACCTCTTTCCTTGGTAATTGGCCAGTTTGGCTTGTTAGAATTTGCCTGGTGGCTAGTTTTTAATCATCACTGCTCCAGTAAAAGGATCTGTTAATTGCTGTTAGTTTCCTTTGAATTTTAAGATCTTGCTAGTTTGGATGTCCAGTATACCTCAAAAGTTAAAATGAAAAGCAGCTCCCTTTCCCAAAAACAAGTTTTCAGCTTGAATTTTCCTCCATTTGAAAAATTTTTGGCAGTTCAATTAGAAAAAAAGACAAAAGAATCAGAGTTGTGTGGAGAAAATACAGCTGCTTACTCGGGTGTCACCAAAGGGGGAATCTGGAGAGGGAGAAACAATCCAAGCTGAGATTTGGAGAAGATTTAGTGAGCATAAATGGCCAAGACTTGAGTTTTATGTCTTTAGCAGAAGAAGACACCCTGACAAACTCCATGGAGGAGGGCTTTCATCTTTACTGTAGGAGAAGGAATCATTGTTTGTAAAGCCCTGAGTCTGCAGCATTGATTTTAATGTTGTAGGAGGTGAATTCACCCATGGTTGTTTGCTGAGGTCAGATGTGGTGACTATGTTGCCATTTTTTGAGGATTTTATGCAAGCTCCTATGTGAGAATGCTTTAGTGCAGGTCTGTCTGTTTAATAATATCCCATCAGGTGCTGACGTTAAATTTGGCTGCTCCTTTTGAAGGGTTTTGATGATGGATTGCCTGGAATCTGCGAGCTGTGACCTCAGGAACAGTGTCAGTTTGATGCCTGTCTTTATGAGCATACCAAAACGATTAATTTTGGTAACTGAAGCAGTATGTGAGATCTCATCATTCAACTCAGTGACTACAGGAACACCTCCATCTCAACATACTCCTTCTTCGTAGAGTTTGTTTTCATTCTAGCAACAGAAACTGGATTTGGAAGGTTGTTTTCATAGCAATTGAGAAATCCCTCAGGAGGGAGCCCTACAATAGCTTACTTAAGGGGTTAGCTCCTTCTTATGTTGGGCAGCTCTCATTTAACTCTGGTGGTTATCTGGATTTTGGATTAGCAAGACCACAGCTTCTCCCAACACCTTCTGGTGCATCAGATGGTTGTGAAAGGTAAGAGTGCAGAGTAAGGACTGATCTAATTACAGTGCCCACTGCTCCTTAAACCTACATCTGCTTCTTACAGAAGTCTAGCCACTAGATTTTTTTCAAAGAATAATATGGCATGTACGTGCTTTAGCCTAATTTTGCATATGGTTGGTTTGATTTATGTTTTACCCTGTTCTGGTCATCTTTTCCCAATTTTCCTGCATAATTAGGAGTTGACTTGAGACAGTTCTGGGCTTTTCTGACCACTGAGTAGTATCACTATTAAACCACACAGTACATCTGATGGGGGCAAGCCCTGAACTTTTGTTCCTTCACGTTTTACCTGAAGTCTTCTGCCTTCAGTCTGTCAAAATTTGACAAATTATAAACCCAGTAGTGGCTGATTGGTTTGTTTGAAGTGTACACTTGATGCCAGTTGTCTCTCCACAAACAAGAAACAGCTTGACTGACTCTGAAATAAAAGCTCCCAGTTTTCAGGACCAATAATGAAAATAAAGCATTCTGTTTTCTTCTGGAAGAGCCATAGAAAGAAACATCAAATTAAGTACTTGCCTCTTTTTGGAAGCAATTAACTATTCAAAATCTGTAATGAAATCATATTCATAAACTCTGGATCTACAGTTTTAGAATTATCTGATTTTTGTTTGTGCATTTCAGGTAAATATAAGGCCCAGCCACATGCAGGAATTTAGGAATGAATTTAGGAATGTATTTAGTTTCATCTTTGAGTCCTTCAATACAAGAAAATTACCTACTCAGCAGGATGCCCACCAGCTGGTCATTGCAAACAGTATTTACAGTTATTAGGCTTTATTATCAAATGTGCTTTAATTCAGTCAAAATCAGCAGTTCTAACCAATAATTTGGATCTGTAGAGTGCTACATGAAAAGTAGTGAGGTTAGACTTCCTCTAAAGAAGAGCCTTTAGCTCTTGAAAAATAATTTAAAAATCAAAGTCCGGTCGTAGTCTGAAAGGAAGCTGCAAACACAGTAGTGTTTTACTTGATATTGATTCATTTTCTTAATTTCTTCCATTTTTTGACCACTTGCTCTTTACTCCCACAAACCCTGCAGCGTTTGGGTGAAAATAACTTGCTGAGCTGATTGGTGCAGCATGAGAGGTTCTTAGTTAGCAAGGGTCAGATTTGCATGGCAGGGGCCTCTTATGTTTCTGCATTCATTTGAAGATTACAGAATTGTGGAGGTGATGAGGAAAAGCACTCATCACATTTGTCATCAAATTTGTCTGTCTGGAATTCCTTTGAGTTTGTACCTAGTGCTCAGACTAAGCCCATTGCACAAGGACTTCAGGGTGCAGCGTGGCTTGGTGTAAAACCTGTGTCCAAGCAAGCACGTTGCATACAGGTTTATTGAGGCTGATAATTTCAGCAGAGACTTCTATTGCTCATTTTCAGTCTAGGCTGAAGAAGAAGAAAATATGCTGTGGCTCTTAGCTCCAAGCTTCTGCAGGCATCTACAGTAGTTGTGGGGTTGGAGCTGTAGGAAGATGCTGCTCTCTTGTCTGCATTCTGAAACCACACCATGGCTCTCCCCAGCAAGTTCTACCTCTCCACCTCTCAGGATCCAGGGTTCTCATGGGCATTAAAATAAGGTTTGCAATGCACATCTTTATCCAGGCCCACTCTGTTCAGTACTTGACTCCAAAAAGCTGAGGAGTGAAACTCATGGAGTGAAGCTCATACGGTGAGGAAAAAGCAGCTGCTGTCAGAGCAACATCTTCCTCTCTTTGATATCATCTGTCTTTCACTATGGATGGCTTTTTTCTATCATCTCTTCTGACTTTAAGGCTTCTTTTCTCTTCTTGTTATTTTTTTGCCCAGGACAAGGTTTTTGCTGGTTAGCCTTTATTAGCTGGGAGGTTATGATATGAGTGTGGCTATAACTCCTTCTGCACCTGAAGAATGAAAGGCAGCAGCAGCAAGTATGGGGCTGTGCTGACTGAACACTTTCTGGGCTTCAAAAGGGAAACCAGAAGCCTTTCTAAGAAACCAGGAATTCTGTTTTGTTATCCCTCTCTTTGGTGAATGAGGGTTATAGTTTACCTCCATGCACAGCGCTCCTGCTCCTGGCACACCAGCTTCAGAGCTGCTGCTTCTCTTCCAGTATTATCTGAAAACTTGTCCTACACACAAGACATGGAGTGTGTTTACCATCAGTCTTTTAAAAGGATGTTTTTCCGCTGCATCTTCTTTGGTGGAAAGCACAAGGGATGTTTCTCTGGTTTTGTTTTAAACAGAACATGTGATAAAATATGTTATTTAGGAATAAAAAGGTCCTTGGTAGTGTCTAGACCAGTCAAACTTTTTCATAGGTAATAAATTACTGTTTGTGCTTAAAAATCAGTCTTCTGTGAGATTAAATTAGGATCTTGCCTTCTGTCCCAGTAACTTTATTTGAGCCTTTTTTTGTTTCGTGGTTCTCCGTTTTCGATTCATTTTAAATGGTCCTCAGAGACTTTTAAAACATCTTTAACTCTTCCTACTGAAGGCAGAGAGACACATTCATGGAGCCATGTCAGATAAGCTGGAGACTCTATAGTCTGGTGAGGAAGATGCTCATAATTCCAGCAGATGTTTAAGCATTTATGGGGTTTTTATTTTTCCTTCAGCTGTAACTTTTTTTTGAGAATATTTTTTCTTATTTTTTCCATGCATAAGCAAATGTAGTTCTGGTTTTGTTTTGTCTGTTTTTAAGACACCTTCTTTGAGAGAAGTCTGCTGTATGTGATGAATTTTATACATGGTGTATTGTTTTATGAGGTTAAAAACTGCTTGTAAAGTGCCAGCAGTGTGGGCAGGTGGAATACTTTGAAAGAAATACTGAAGGGTGTGAAATTTTAATTATCCTAAGGAAGAATTCTTTCAACACTAGGTGCTTGTGAAAATCTAGCAAAATGCTATCTATTGAGGAAGACATACAGAGAACTTCATAGATCAAAACCAGATTATTAGGCATCATCCAAGAATTGCTTAAGTGTGAATACAAAATATGCTTCAGATTTGTCTGCGTTCCCCTTTGTGTGGATCAGCAGTGAAGTAGTAGTTCAAATGCTTCCAGAAAGACACTTCTGGATCTGAGATGTTTCCTGCCAGTCTGCATTGACCCATTTTGATGGGTTCTTTGTGGGCAGAATTAGAAGAGGATTCTGGCTCTGGCATTGCTGAAATGCTAAAAGTGGATCTGATGTTCTGTCAGTGTGAGAGCCAAAGCAAGCAAGTGGTTAATCATTCAGCCCTCTCACTTTTGGCACTCATTAAGACAGTGGAATTGATAGACATGTTAATTATTCTGTTACATTTTTTTCCAAAAGTAAAAGTCCCAAATTACAGTAATTTCATGGAAATATTGCAGCAATACTCTTTAATCAGAGATCTTAATAGGAAGAGGATGAAAATGACTGTCTGTAGTGGGAATGCATGACAGACCACTAAACATCACGAAATACCCATAATAGGAATTTTGGTTTACAGTCTTTTTAGTTTGAGTCCAACAGATCTAACAATCCTGTTACACAATATACTTAATGCACTGCGCTGAGTTTTGATCACTAGACTCCCAAAGGATTTTAAAAGAAAGGAAGTAAAAAGACCCTGACATTAGTTTTGTTGACCTCCTTCCAACCTGCTAGCAGCTCTTGTGACATTTTTATTGTTTAGGCAACAAGACAGAAACACTGTCTGCAAGGGCATGAGATCCCAGCTATTCTGCAACATAGAAACGTTTCTGATTATTTTATAGGATGTGAATTGCCAGGGCTAGAAGCTGTGAAATTTGCACTTCAGTGTTTGGAATGCAGCTTCAGACAGTTGCCAGTGAGATCCTTTAGGAAATGTACTTTACCTAGAGTTCTAAGTGACTCTCACAAGGCTTTAAACAACCTGTGTTGTAGAGTCGCTGTGGTTCCACGTGAGAATCCTTTGTAATGCTGAGTTCCATCTACTGCGTGAGTGGCAGAGCTTCAGAAACACTGTGCTTTGGAAAATCACATTAAATACTCTCCCATGCTTCAGCTGGCTGTAAGACTTTGCTTTTCAAACACAAAAGACATTACTAGTCACTGTAAGAAAATGTAACTGGTCTAAGTGCTGCCTTAGTTCAGTTTTCAGATTTACTGTATTTAGCTGTGAGTGTGTGCATTGGCCTTACTGGAAGACTTTGGCTGGAATTTCTTTGTGCTAACAGAAAAATTCCAGTATAAGAAAGGCACAGTAAAGCCCACTGTAAAGGCAGTAGTCTAGCTGAGGTAATAGGGTTGGGTGGAGAGAGATGTCAACAACCAGGATCAGCTAAAGGATGGGAAAAGTTGGCAGATGCAGGGTGAGAGACTCAGGAGAAGTAAGAACCCCATCAGTTTTAAAATAGATGTAATGCAGAGCAGAAAAATGGATGGCAATTGAGTTCCTTTACAGTATGAAAATGTCACACTAGAGGAAAAGGTTTGTGAAATATCACATTTGAGCTTTTAGAGCATAAAGAAGATGTCTGCTTACCTGACTCTGTGCTGACTTGCCTGCCTTTGTGACCTAAAAGCTCTGGCATGGTCATGCAAGGTGTTGCTACCCTGCTAGTTCATTTCTTCAGATAGCTGCTGCTTTCTTAGGAATGTAATTTATTGCTTTTGTGATTACTCTTTTGCAGCCATGTCAATGTAACGTGGCATGAACTTCAGCCACAGCAAAGCAGCTCAGAGCTGTGTACTGGCTTTCACATAATGAGCTATGTCTCTTTGTCATCTCTGAATGCAAGATAGGAAAAAAATGCAATTAGCCTGTAGGCTTTTTTTTTTCCCCAAATGCTTGTTTCTTCATGGCTGTGGTAGAATCCTACAGCTCCTGCCAAGGAGTGATCAGAGGCTGTTACTGTAAGCCAGCTGTGAAGAGCTCCTGTTTACGTGTAAAGTGGAAGTCAACTCAAGTCAGTCTCCAAATTTTACCATCTTTTTTTTATTGCAAAGGCATCTTGAGGAACTGTAATTCAAGAGTGAGTTAAAAGTAGAATGGAACAAACTTGTTACCCAAAAAAAAGTTAGCTATAGGCAAGATTGTTGTAGCCTGACTATATTTTTACTTATTAGTGGTTTGAATGAAAGAAACGTGCAAACAAGGCTTGGCCTCCAAATTAAGCAGATAAGCAGAAACTATCATACTATACATCTTTGGCTCATATAAAACAAACATCCATTTTTCTGGGATTTTTTTTTGCCTGTCTTCCTTGCTACATTTACTTCCTTAGGATTTTATTTGTATTGGATTTAATTTTTCAGATGAAGGGACTGCCTTACTTCTCTTAACTAAACATAGCATAATGAAACTGAGTCACTCAGTGCTGATACTCTGACTAATAGCTGCATTAATGGTTCATTTCTACATAACAGTATCAAAACCTGTAAGTTCTTTGGAGAAAAAAAAATGGATAACAGAGTAGAATTTGCTAGATTATTACACTTATGGAATTGGGAGTGTTTTAACTGTAAACAGGTTATGTTGGATTAATGTTAAAGCTAATCCCAGAAGGAAAGCTGCAGAAGTTCTATCCCTTAGTGCCTCTGTGTGGAGAATCCTGCTGGTGCTCTTGCTCCTTGACAATGTAAGATCACCATGTCATCAGCAGTGTAAGAGCAGCTCATCACAGAGATTTGTCTCTTCAATTTGGTAAGAATTTAGGGGTTTGTTGCTCTTTGCATGAGGTTACTTAGACCTTTCTAAACTGCATGACTTCTTTTGTGAATTTTAACTCTTTTTACATTATCTTTGTAGGTTCTTTATTTCTGTTGCTGTGGGACAACCTAGTTTCCAGCCTTACATTTCTCCCTTGGCAGAGTTGTGGCTCAATATAAGATAGGAGATGACATAAACGAGGAGCTGCACTTCCTTGTTTGCTGGGTGGAAAGCAGAACCTGCTTCTATGTGTTGTGTTGGGTTTAGTGCCCAGGGCCAGGGTGCTTTGCTCAGAGGTGATGCAGAGCTTCCCCTTCTCAGCAGCCCTCTGAGCCACAGGCAGTCAGGCTGAGCAGCCCCGCTCACAGAAGACAATGCAGGATGGTGACACGAGCTGATAGCATCTGTGCTGTGGTGGGGGATTGCTTCACATACATAGAGAAATCTGTTTCATTACTGTGGTTTGGCCATTCACAGAAGTACCTCTGGTTTGTAGTGAGCCATGATGACTAATGAGAAGGTCTCCACCGAGGGCAATTAGTACCTTGCAATGGCTCCCTCCTCAGGAGGAGCAGACCAAGAGCTGTATTCTCCACCTTAGAGACTCACTGAATGTGAGCAAGGTGGTTTTCTGAAGCAAACATTGTGTTCCCTATAGACCATCCCACAGACCTGCATCTGCCTTCATTTCCTGATCTTCTGTCCCTTAATCTTTTTAAGGCCTATCTTACGCTTGGTTGGCACAAGTCATGGGGGGCTTCTGTTCACTGTGACTGTTTTGAAGTCTTTGAAGAGGGCTTGGAGCCTTCCCTTGCTGCAAGTGGGAGTCTGTCCAGCTCTGCCCCTGTCTTTGTGTCTCCACTGGCCAGAGTGCCTGTTTTTTGGGACTGTTTGCAGTCCCAAAGACACCCTGCTCTTGGTAAACCACTGCCTGTTTTAAATTCCCATTCTTGGCCAGTCTCATTTGGTGTTCTCAGGGGAGCTCGGGCTGCTTGTGGGGACAGCATAGACTTGTTCCTGGAGCCTCCACAAGGCATGGCTGTAGAGCCAAGCTTGCTGCTTTTCTGTACATCTCAGAAATAAATCCCTGTCATCCAGGAGTCCCAGATTCATATCTGGAACTTCAGGTGGATGCCTCTTTAATGTGGAGCAGGTTCATTTTGAGGTTGCTTCAGCCTCACGTGTAAAAGGATGTTTTTCTGAATCTGGGCTATAGTATGTGTTTCTGCACACCCTGAAATGCATCATAAGCTGACCTCTATGCATCTAGAACTATGGGTTATAGTTAATTTTCTGAATGGTCTGGTGACACTTTCTGAGAGGAATGGGATAATTCTCCATTGCCTTTATTTGGTCTTGAAAGTTCTCACAAAAACAAACCAAAAAGTGCAGGGCTGCCTGCTCACTGCTGGTTTGCAGTGTATTGAGTCTTTGATGGGCTGTCCTTTCTGCTGAAAAGTAACCCTGAAGAGGCTGAGACTGTTAACTGCTGACCAGCTCTGCATCCCTGAGACACAGATCTTTTCCTAGATGCAGCATTTCTCCAGGACTGACCTCCTGTAAGTCCATGTCAAGGTCCCTGTCAGGTCAGGAAATGAAGCTGCTGTCTTTTGTTCTCACCCTCTTCTCAGGCACTCCTGACC
>NW_008615553.1:16225-23549 GCF_000691845.1 Merops nubicus
TTCCACGCTGCTGGTAGAATGTGTTTTCCCCACCCACCCCCAATGGGTTGAAGCTGTAGGAGAATACTTTATTCTGCATTTCTGTCTTAAAAAAGGCCTTAGATACCACTGGCTCAGCTCAGAGGTGGTCACCTTGCATGGCTGATGGTCATTTAGAAAAGAAAGAAACATTAGTCTCCAGAAACTGGAGTTTGTTTTCTTTAGGCATGAACACAACTAACCTTCCTGTCTGTTTGCCCCCAGGATCATGCCAGGAAAATGATGGGATTGTACATTTTATAGAAACAAGTGTAATCCACTAGTTCTTTTGATCACATGCTCATAGTGCAGAAGACCTAAAGATGCTGCTGCTGATCCTTCCAGTCCTGCCAGGAACCAGACCTGAGTGACCATTCCCACCTGTAGCCATGGCACAATAAGCAGTGAAACATTCCAAGGAATCCTTAGTTATGGAACAGTAACCTTTTTGTATTTTTTAATTAAAAAAAAAAAGTGAACTCTCTCTTCTTCAATTCCTGTCACAGACAAATCAAATTGTAGTTCAGATTAACTGGCTGAGGTGAACAATTGGCTTGACCTGTAGTGATGTTGCTGGTTACAACAGGGCAGCTGCCTGTTTTTCTTCTGGCAAAACAAGCTTTAAGTAGCTTTTTCATACAGCCACCTTCAAGTAACCTTGAGTTGCTATCCAAAAAGTGGGGATAACAGTGTCTCCTTAGTCTCTAGGCTTGGCTGTGTTCACTAATACTTGGTGATTAACTTCTGTGGGGAATAGACAGTAGAGGGGCCTTTGGATCCTTCCCTGAAAATGTGTAATTTTGAGCTATTTTGCATCTGGAAGGAAGAAAGTTCCAAATTTTTAAGTCAACCATCTTAGCAAACCTCTGCAGATGTATTCTTAGTTTGCTGAATGAAAGTCAGATTTGGCTGGTGAAGAACGGGTCTCCTTCTGCTAAGGATGTTAGCTGATACTTTATTATAAAATGAAGTGTTTTGTTTCCCATTTTTCTTGCAACTGGCAAAGTGTAAAACTTCCAGTTTGGCCTCGGAGAAGACTTCCCCCTGCTTTCCCCTCAAATCCCTTTGTTTAGCTTGTTAGTAGCATTATGATATTTTGGAAAAGTCACCGTTCTTGTTAAGAAAACGGAAAAATGACAAATTCTTCCATAGATTCAAAGTTACAGATGTTTGCATTGTCTTTAAAGAATGAAATTTAATTGTTATAGGCTACTAAGATTTTAAGATCGTCAAGGGAACATTATCTCACTATAAAAATAATTGAAACCTCCTTTCAGGATAGTGCACATGTGGCTAATATAGATGTTGGTCACAGACGTTGCATCTGGGGATTTTAAGATTTAAGGTATTTTTTGAGGGCCATGTTGTGATTTCATGTCAGTGGGTATAATTCCATTAACTTCAGTTTAAGTTTTTCTGTTCTCATCTGTGAGATCATAGTCCCTGAAACTTCACTGTTGATATTTTTATCATGTTCTATTCCTGTCTCTTAGGACATGGGAACATATGAATGGATTAACTTTTCAGTACATTTTGTTTTCAGAACACTGCTTTGGGTTCTAAAACAGTCCTAAAAACTATGGCTTTTTAGTCCTGAAAAACCAAAAGGATTTTGCCCAAAGCTGATATCTTTTGTGAAAGACTTATTGGTTGTAAATCCAGTTTTCTGGATAAATGATAAATGCATTAAAATGTATATGCAGCTCTTTGAATTCTGCTGATGGAAGACACTATATGAGCTATTGACTATTAATACTTTTCCAATTACTTTTTCCTTAGTAGTTAATTTACCTCTCAAGGAAGAAAATAGTAAAATGTTGAGCTCATAGTATTCAGTCTTCAGCTGCTCAGAATAATTTGCAACTTACTGGAATAAAAACAAAAGATTTAGGGGAGGGTCACTCTAAACCTCTTTAACCCAACAGAAATAAATAAGCCCACTAAAGTGTTTTCCCTGAAAACATCTCTCTGTGATGTTTTTCCTAAGCCAGTGTCATTGTTCTGGTTATACTTGATCTTAAGACCAACTAGGTGGCAGGGGAACAACACAGGACTCATGTTGTGTGTGTTATTAATTGTCAGTGAGATGGTCATGGAGTATATGAAAGGAGAAGACTGCCAGATGCCTCCAGCTATGGGTCCTAATGCTGCATCTCAGCTGAGGTGCCTGTGTTTTAAGGTCTAGAGATAATTGGGTCATCACAGTAAGAAAAAAAGTGAAGAAATTCTAACATAGGATCATGGCTTACTGTGGTGATAGACATCAGACCCTATGCCCATCATACCTATCTCCTCATTTTTTTCTGTATTATTGATGTGTCCCAAACTTTTGCTTTCCAGATAATTTACCTTGAAAGTCTGTGGCATGTTAGAAGGATAATCTTCAGTATCAGAGAATATTTAAAGCACATACTTTAAATATAGAGAGTTGATTTCTTCCATGTGTAAAGGGAGAAACTGAGGGGTGAGTCTTATCTACATGGGACAGGCCTCAAAGAGGACCCAAGCTGTAATGCTTCAGTTTGTTCTCAGCAGAGCATCTTAGTAGGATGGGGAAGATTTTGAGACCTACTCATCAGTAGCTTGATTTTCTTCTCACTGAAGTGAGTTTGTTTTGGTGGGTTTTTTTTTTCTACTAACTTCTCTGGGAGTGGATCTGAACCAAAATAAGTGTTTCTGTAATTCTTATTTTTCTAAAGTCAGGGCCACGTTTCTTGAAGAGCCTTGGAGGGCTGTGTTTGTAGCTGTCTCTGTACCTTCACATCTGCACACGTGTACACTAGAAGTTTGGAGTTTGCCATGACCTGTTCCTGCTCTGGTCCCTTACTGGATCTCAGTACTGCTTCAACCCCAGCATGATTTGCATGTGGATTCTGTGCTTCCAATTTCTTTGAATAATAAACGTGTTTAATTCCTGCTTAAATGTTGTTTACTTCCTGCCTGGGAATGGTAAAACCTCAATGTCTGGTTTTCATATACTGTTTCCAGGAACCTCATACGATCCCCATGGTGTGCCCTGGGGAACAATTCATGAGGTCAGCCCTGAGATTTACTTATCTTGGGATTCAGCACTTCCGTCCTTGTTCTTCAATAGTAACATTCTTGGTTCAAAGCCACTATTGAAAGGTGGAGAGAGCATGGAGAACCCAGATGGTTCACCTGGAGCTCATGGTGTTGCACTGGGGGAAGGTGTTACTCCAAGGGACAGCCATCCTCCTCGGGGGCATTTGGTAACTTTTTACACTCTTAAATAAAAGTGGGGAATTTTGTTCCTTTGATGAGGATCAGATGGAATTGCAGCCACCTCTGGCAGGTTACATATTAATGTGTATCTTGGTTCCTGATCAACTGCATCTTAACACAGCTGAAGGGTAGGACAGGCAGTACTTTGAAGAGCATAATGGCTGAGCCGAGCTCTGGGTGAAGAGGGCAGTCAGCCACCCTTTGAAATGATTGCTCGTGTTTATATGCAAGATGTGCCTTGCTTCTTCTCAGAGGTAACTTCTAAAAATCTTTCCCATGTGGTGACTTCATTGTTCTCTATTTATTGCACATCTTAACTATATTTTAAAAGAACTTGAGCTGATGCCAGCAACAACATGTCTGAGCAGCTTTGATGCAACTTAGGTAGCTTTGGGCTTGAGGTTATTTGAGAAATGTTGCTTTGGGGACTAAAGTCTTAAATATTATCCAAGGAGGAGTTTCCTTAGAGATTTCAAGAGAACTGTGCTAGTAATTCCCTAGATTTGAAGGCAATGGCATTTATGTTATCTGCTTTATAGACTTGAGGATTAAATATAGTGGGGTTTTGGAATGAGTGTATTGGGGGTGGAATAGGGGAATGAGCCTGGATTGGAGGTTAATGTTTTGCAGAACGTTGATTTGACATAATACTGAATAATAGACTGCTTAAATTACATTGTCACTAGAAGATTGTGTTCTGACTTCATTTACAATTAAAAATAGTAACAGTAATTAAAGAAAAACAGTCTGATTTTCCAGCTAATCCCTATGTTTGTGCTACTTTATTTTTTCTCTTGAATACTTTTCTTATTGCTATTGGCAACTCTCAGATACCACTTGGAAGAAAATAACTGACTCTATTTTAGAAGTGACACTGTGCAATGTCTTGTCTTCAGATAACTGGCTCTTTGAGTGCTGCCAGAGCTATTGGTTTGTTAGCATATCCATCAAGAACAGTCATCCCTCCAAAAGGTTTGCTTCTAAATAGGGTGGTTAAGAGCCTTGCTTTGAACAGATGTCATCCACAGCTCCCTCTGACCTGCCAGCTGTAAATACCATGGGTACCCCTCAAAGTGCCAGGTCTGTTCTGGAGGGTGAAGTGAAATGAAGTCTTTTTCTGTGCCCTGTTAGCTGTCAGGATAATTTAATTTAGGTAGGAATGATAACTTTCTCTGTCCAAAAAGTGCAAGTGCAATCGAGTCGGTTTGTGAAGCCAAAATCCATCGCTGGCTGTGCTGATTCACAGTGGGAGCTGACATGAACTGTCCAGGAGGCATCAGTGTGTGCAGCAGGCTGTTGTTAGAGGCTGTGGTTAAGTGCTCGTGCCACTTGGCCATCCCATGACATTGTGGTGAGTGTTGAGTTGCTAATGTCTCCTCAGGTTACTGGACTTGGGTTTGCGTGCAGGGGGAGCAAGGTGCCTGACTGGCAGCCTTGCTGCCTAGCTGAGGATTTTACTGCATGGATGAAAAATAGGCCTGAAATATCAGCCCTTCCAGTGCCTCGCTGACAGGAGCTGCTACACGGGGCCTTGCTGAGGAGGGAGAACTGGCCTGGATTGAAATAGATGTTTTAAAAATGTTCTGCTGCTTTTTTTTGGTCCACGTAAACTCCCGTGTTCTGGTGAGCTCACCAGGCTCTCTCGGGTAGAGAGAGAAGTTTAAGTGTTTTGAGTTTCCCATTTAGGAGTCTCATGTTGCTGTGCAGGAGTTCATGAGCAGAGGAGGGGTTTTGTAGAAAAAAATGCTGTGGCCTGTGCGTTTCTCTATGCCAAACTCCAGCCTTTTCAAGTTCTCAGCATTACTGGGGAGAAGTCTTCTCCCATCCTCTTGCCTCACACAAGTGTCTTTCTGGCCTGTTTCTTCTTGCATGAGGGATCCAGCTTGTTCAGGAGTCCCCTGTAACCCATATTCACTGCCAGCATCATGACCCAGCCCTGGCAGAAGAACTTTGCTGAACAGTTTACCTATTGTGAGCCATGGAAGAGGTGCACAGTACATGTTTTGGTGGTGACAGGCACACCCAAAGCTCAGCACATCCAAAATGCATGTTCATCCCAAATCCCTAAAAATGAGAAGTAGCTATTGGCTTGAGGAGTGTGAAAACAAGAGAAAAGCAGGACAAAAAGATTGAACTGAGGTCCTTGCCCAGTTGTCTATCACCAGTTTCACAGAAGCATAGGAAGTGTTGTATTTTGGCCCTTTCTCTAAACTTTAGACACCAGATCTTTGTCCCTGTTGCAGATTAGCTGCAGATGAAGGCCAGGAAATCGAACTGTGCTCAAGTGATCAAAGCAGTATAGGAGATGATGGTGTGAAGGATCTGCTCCTAAAGGTTTTTCTTGTGCTGGAGTCTTTGAGGAGGAGAGCATGCGTTTGTGCTGGTGCATTATCACTGAATATCTGAACTCCCTCTCCTTGTTGCTGGCTCTTAAGCACTTTGTTATTGCCAACTCACTGACCTTTCCTACACCGATTGCACAAGAGCAGGTTGAAGGTCTGTCCTCTCAGCACCTGGGAAACTAGAAAATAAATTGAATAAATCCCATTAAAGTATTTATAGGTAGAGGTTGAGTCACGGAGGGTTGAAACAGCTAGAGATATATTTAGTGTAAATGGAAAGCTTTTCAGAAAATTCTAAAAAAGTGAGGTAAGAATCCTGTCAATATTGGTAATTTCTACTTGTGAAAAATAGCATTCAGGCTTTCATGGGGGGAAAGGAAGGAACCCATCTGTGGGGTTGGAAGAGAGTGGTAGTATTTGGTGGAAGTTCAGGAGTCCTTTTGTACTGAGGCTACATCCTGATGCAGTGAACTGCTGGTGGGGAGCAGACTCCCCTTGCATCATGAGGCCAGTGGGGAAGTTTTCTGTCGTGTGATAAGGTTTGTTCAAGCACTGTCTTCCTGCTGTAGTTTTGGCTGGCTGAATAGTTCACTGCCTGCTTGAGTCCAGTGCCTGCAGATCTGCCAGGTGAGTGGTTTGGCTTTGCTCTGTGACTGCCTTGGATCATCCTGAGCAAGGCTAGTGGTGAACACCACGAGGAATGGGGCATTGCCAGGCTGGACTGGGCACAGGCAACTAAGGGGCAGGACTTAGATAATAATGAGAGTGATAATGGGGGTCAGCCTTCCCCTTGCCCCCTTACTTAAGGAGCCATGAGCAGTGCTGGCTGGGGGATGTGTGATCAAAATATTCATAATTCATGTCTCTGCTCTGATACACAGACCTCGAGAAAATAAACTTGACTGTCCCAAAATATGTCTGTTGGCTCTGCCCTGGTGCATGGTTCAGAATGGATGCCCTTCTGTATTTCAAAGTGTATACATGCAAAGATTGAGAAGACAGGGCTTTGACAGGATCCCTTGCCACACCCTGCCACTGGCTTATTTTTTTGCTTCTTAATTTGGAAAATACAAAGTCTGTTTTCAGAAAGATCATTCCTGTGCTTGCAAACGTGTGTCAGCCACCAGTTTGCTCTGTCCTTATCCAGTGCTAGGAAAGATTTCTTAGAAGAAAGAGTGGAATAAAGCATTCAAGTGTCTGTGTTTTACAGTACCTGCCTAGACAAATGCAGTTTTCTGAGCACTGGGGTTGCTCATACTTTCCTTTAGCTTCCTGTCCAGTGGTTGACTGTGAGTCTCAGCTGAATCTTTTCCCATGGTTGAGGAATTTGCTGGGATTCTTCCCTCTCTCTGGGATCACACACGTCAGCCTCGCCTTCCACAAGGATAATTGTAGAATCACCTCCCTGCTTGTTTTCACAAAACTTGTAAGAACTTGCAAGAATTTGCTTTCTCCAGCCCTTTGTCAAACCTTGGTGTAATGACTGTGGGCTGAGACAAAAACTCTGGGATCAGCACGCAGACATAGACTACACACATGGATACTGTGGTTGTCATATTTAAGCCCTATTTCCCTAAGAAACAAAGCAAGGCAAGGGGGATGGGCAGTGGGAAGCACATTGTGGGCTCTGTGTGGGACAAGAATCACTGGCAATGTCCTGAGAAACAGGGATCTTGCACGTGTGAGACAGGAGTACAGCAGCAGCTTCTCTTTCACTGCCT
>NW_008615553.1:23580-28032 GCF_000691845.1 Merops nubicus
TTTGAGCTTCCCTGCCTGTGTGCCACCAACACTACAGGGGATGCTCGATGCCTTTCTTTTTTTTGGGGGTTTTTTTTTTGAGTCTAACTTGCCACTCAAACTTATCCTTGTGGCATTCAGCACGCTGGGCACTTGGAGAGGCTGCCCTCCAAGCAGTAAGGCAGGTGAGGGATTTGTCTTACTTAACCACAAGGAGTTTTCAAAAATAAGACAAATGTGGCAATATTTGTAGTACCCATTAGAGAAATACGGTCACTGCAGGCATAAAAGCTTGGGATTTTAATTGAACTAAGGTTATTCCCACTCTGGTGGTAATTCACTCCGTGAAGAATAACAAGCACTTGCATGTTAACACTTCCCAAGTGTGGGAAAAGCATAGTTCAGTCTGGCATAAACAGCATGTGGAAAATGAGTAGATGTAGAGACATGTCATAAATAAGCAGAAAAGCCACATGTGGGCTTACTGATGTTTTAGCATGCTGTTCCCAGCTTGGCTGTTAACCTGGGGTGTGATTTGGGGAGAATCATTTCACTGCTTTGTGCTCTGGCATACCTGTCTGCACTGGAGATTGTGGCTGTCCTCTGAAACCTCTATTTATTCATTTCCCTGATAAGTTTTGTAGTATTTCTTTCGTTATAAATACAGAAGGTGCTGGGAAAAAGGGCTGTGATTTATAGATTTAAGCCATAGCTTGAGCATCGTGGGTTTTTAAGAGATTCTCAATCTCAGCCTTAAACCCAAAATGAAGCACTAAGGGTTTAATGCTTGATGTTTTAACTCAAGGTATAGATGAATTGGAGCACCAAGCAGGTTTTTCAGCTATAGAAAGAGTCAGGAGTGGAAGTGCAGTGGTGTTTCCCAGAAAGAGGACTGACTTCCAGCACGGTGGCCCATGTCACACTGTTCAGAAATGGCATCTTAGGGTCTGAAACAGAGCTTGAGTTGACAGGAGGACCTTAGCTGGCATTCACTTTAAGCCTGGGGTCTGCTTTCATGGACAATATGTAAGGAGAGGTTTGTGGGTGTGGTGATAAGTTACTCTGCTGCTTGCTGCCTACTGAAGACTCACCTACTGCTGTGCAAATAGGCTTTAAAAAGGGCCCATATAAACGTGTTAGCAACTGCTCTGGCTGGGTGCAAGCCACAGTGTCCCTTTCCACATCTTCAGCTGCTCTAAAATTCTTGGGAGAAACTCCACTTCTGAGGCAAAAATTTCTCTACGTGTACCAGCATTTGTTTATTCTTGGCTGTTCTGAGAACAGAAGGTTTCAGGCACACTTCAATAATGAGAGAAGAATGAAATGCAATTTTCTTTGTGCCCAGAAATGTTGATTTTAAACATCCCTTCAGCTGAGTGGATGAAATTGGAAAGTCGGGATGTGACAGTGGTGCTCCAGAATTCTCCAGGGTCTTTGGGCTTGACTTCACAGTTTCATGCTGGGTTGGGTTTTTTTTGTGGCTGATATGGAGCCTATGAAGCAGACTTTTCCAGTTAATTTTTTCTAAAGCACATGAGGAAGGAAGGATTTGCTACAGAAGCATCTGAAACTGATTGAGCAGAGTAGCCCAATGAAGTGTGTTGCTGCAAATTGCTGCAGAGACCTGGCATGGGTGGCCAAAATCAGAAGAAAGTGCCTCAGGCTCTTGTGCTCTTGCTGACCTGAAGCAGAGGCAGCACTTGTCCTGTGGTCTGATAATGGGAGATGATTTCTCAACAGCAAGGTGTTGTTTTTCTCCTTCCCCTTTCCCTTGACCCCCTGGAGATCCTTTGATCAAGGAAAGTGAATTGGTGGAGCAGAGTATTTTACCAGCCACACTTAATGCTGGGGTGGCAGCTGAGACCTCAGTGCTTTCCTCAGGCACCTCAGGGTCCAAGAGGACAATTAAAAAAGGTTCTCTGGTAGAAACATTACCCAAGCTAGTGAGAAGAAAGGAGTGCAGAGAGTAGCCCATGTCTGAGAAGAAGTATGAGAGTTTGTTTTAATTCAGTTCTTAAGCTCTTTCCAAGAATACTCCTGGCTGCCATTGCTGCTCTGACCTTTCTTATCTCATTCCTTCCCTTCTGCTGGCTCACGTTTGAGTGGTGGGATATTACCCCTGTCTCATTTCACAGCTCTCAGTTCCTCATATGTCTCTTTCTTTCCTTAATTTTTGTCATGTTGTTTAAAAATAAACCCCAAAATTCTTTGATGGCACCACATGGGCAGAAGAATGTCTGGAGGATCACATCATGCAGTCTGCACAATGACTGGATCTAAGCCATCCTTTGAGTTCATTGCTTACATGACCTCTAAACATTTGTTTTTGAAATGGGTTTGCAAATCTCTATGATTGATTAAAAGACTCCTGAAAGATGTGTATTCTTCTAAACACATACTGAATGGTGGTTGGGTTTAACAGAACAACAAAAAACCCAAACAGTTTGTTTCATTTTTCATGAAATCACAGACCTATACAAAACTAAATGTTGTTTTAGTCTTTAAATCTTGTGACCAGTGCCTGAACAGCCAATACATATTCAGGATGACAACAGCCTTGGCAGCAATTTTGAACTCTTTGTTCAACATTTCTAACATTAGAGATGTGACCATAATTTTCATTCAACAGCCAAGTGTGGGGGGGTTTGTTTTGTTTTTAATGTACTCCCCTTGTGCTTTTGTTTGGAGAAATGCTGTGTCTGATGTAATTAAAATCCAGCTCCATTAGTGTATAATTAAATTGCTTTCTGACGTGTATAAACAGACAGATCATGGCTCCAACTCTCCACATGAGTTTGTGAGACATCAGACTCTTAAGACCACTGGTTAATTGGAAATCAAGTAGTAGAGGAAACTAATTGTCCTTGCCTTGTGATGAAAGCTTAGTGAATGTGTCTGAATAGAAACACACCGTAACGTGTCAGCCTTCCACATGGAAATATTTGTTTATTCAACCACTTTATGCTTGGGATGAGGCCTGGGACTTCATGCTACAAAACTATGAGCCTGCTCCAAGAGGCATAAAGGGCCCTGTCAAAGAGCTCTGAGGCAATCACAGATTTAAGATGATTTTTATTTGCTGTGCCTGAAGCTGTGTGGTAGATATGGCAATGTAAAAAGTCTAATACCTGAGGAGATAAACAGCTACATCTACTCATCTTGTTTTCTAAACAGTACCTGTTGGAACAGATGACTTGCTTTGCCAAAAGAAGCTTCTTTAGAAAATAAAAGTAACGTCATCTTGTGTTGAGGTTGTAAGTGGATGAAGGTAATAATTTTATAATCAGCCAGTGTTTCACTGTAATTATCTGTTTGAAAACAAATTGATTAATTAATCTTGTGGCTCAGGACAGGCTGAGCATCCCATTCCAGGTGGTGAGCCATTGCACTTGTGCACCACTTGTATATCCTTTTAGTAGTATTACTCTTATAATTATTTATTCTGTTCTTGGGTCGTTCTATTAAACTGTCCTTATCTCAACTCACAAGTTTTTATCTTTTTCTGCCAGTTCTCCTCCCTGTCCCACCAGGGGGTGGGGAGGAGTGATGGAGTGGCCACTGCTGGGTTGCCAGCTGGGCCTGAACCACAGCAGCTTCCCACAAGGTGCCTCCACACAGAGGCAGTGACATCTGTATCATGGGGCATTTCTGGTGCTTTAATCATCACCTCCTGCACTCTTACTGGTACTCAGTCATTTATTCCAGAGATTAATGACACAAAGCTGGATTTATGAATGTTGTAAACCTGTGGGAAGTAGTGAGTAGACATAGTGAATTTTCCATAATAAATAACATGTATTTATTAGACCTGAACATGATGTATCAATTTCTGCAGTCAAAATGACAGCGTGTGAGCCATTAATGTTGCTTGAATGACTTTTCAACAGCTTGGCTCTAACATTTCAACTTGTGGAACCTTTTCCCACTTGCTAGCAAATTCCTGGTCCCTGAATTAGGGGTTCAAAAAACAATTTGGCAGGCTTTTTACCCTAGAGTGAAAGGCTTTTATTTAAAAGTAGCTCCTCCTCACCTGTAATATTGCTAAAGTAGACACCCCTATTTTTTCTTGAGAGGATGGGAAATGCAAGATAGGTGTGTCTTGATGTGACTGTTCATAAACTCAATGCTGGGCTGCATCCTGAAATGCAAAACTGGTCCAAGATACTAGTTTTTGCTGCAAAATTAGCTACAGTGCATAGTGTCCTTCTGTTTTTTAAGGGCTTAATCTACATGCTGAGCTCTTTGTTTGTATTGCACCAGCATATGCCGTGTCTACACAACCATTAAAACATCTTTGAGATTGTTAGAGGTTTTGAAAGGTTTGTAAGTCAGTAAAGATCCAGTTCTTCCTGGGTTTTGTGTAGTCTGCCATCCAGTTGATTATGGGCACCTTCAAGAAGAGCTGATAAATGAGTCTTATCCAGTGCCCATTGTGGACCACTCCTTGAGTTCAAGGTAAAAAGTTCTTCCTCA